>NC_081768.1:2794034-3094034 GCF_963082965.1 Carassius carassius
TCAGGTACCAACAGAGCCAGACATTAGAGAATAAATCAGTTCACTGCGGCTCAACTGGCTTCAGCAGAGTTGATGACCTTCCAAGATCTAATCAGCCTCCAGCTACAGCAGCAGATCTCAGATCAGCATTCCTCACTGATGCTGCTTTAGCTGGTTAGCTGCTGTAGTGAGTCCCTGCTGGCACATGCTGTAACATTATGACAGATACTGTAGTATAACATTTTTGCAAGCAATGACACAAGTCACAAATATTTACTAGGTATAGTAATTTTAGCTCATCCTGTCATTATATATATATATGTATATGTATTATGATAGATGATTTTTCAAAGTTTTTATTTACTGACAAATACAATCGAGTTTTATTAAACAGATAATGGCAGCAATAATTAATCAAATGCACATTAAATTATGAAAAATCATTAAATGATATCCAGCATCCAGTGAAAAAAACATGGTTACATTTGTCACAGCCAAATGTATTAGTTTTTCTCAAATTATATTTAAGGCTTCAATTTTAACTGAGTCTTCATCCAAAGTAATAAATAAATAAAAAGTACAATCAAAGTAAAAAATAAAATATATATATAATAAAGATTTAATGTGTAGGATTTAATCATGCACATTGGATTCAAATTAATCAATTAGGTAACAAAAACATAATTTGTTCACATAACTTCAACATCAAAGGTAGCTATCATCAAATATAGACAATAATCTGATAATGTGTTATGCATAACTCACCCAGCACATCTGTCTGAGAGATGGATGTTTTGCTTTTGTTTGTGTGATTTTCACTAACTGACAGAACGTCTAATGCATCTACAACATTTCTGTCAGCGATTGTTGCCAAATAGAAGAGACCAGATGCAGGATTTCCACTTAGCAGATGATAAAACTGTTGCAAAAATCCAAGATAGTTAAGCTTTTAACCTGACATTACGGTGGTGATTTTTGCACATGTATTTTCTTCAGAAAACCCAGCATTGAAGTAAATGATTTATGTGTTTTTCTTTATGTGTTGCTCGACCTCACATGCGTTTTCCCATCCTGGCTTTTTGAATTATATGTTTAATCTAAAAGTATCTGTAAGCACAGAGCTCACTATAATCACAATGCTTTATTCCCAACTGTCCTCTTAGCAATGAAATTATATCCAGTGAGACTCACTGTACAGATATCTGAGAGAAAGTATATACATTCATACACATTTTCATGCATTATTTATGTATTACTGTAGGGAGTAAAGAGAGGTACAGTATGAAGGTGACATGATGGAGATGCTCTATCTATCTATCTGTCTATCTATCTATCTATCTATCTATCTATCTATCTATCTATCTATCTATCTATCTATCTATCTATCTATCTATCTATCTATCTATCTATCTATCTATCTATCTATCTATCTATCTATCTATCTATCTAGCAAGCAAGCAAGCACATGGTGCAATAAAACCAGTAAGTCAAGAGCCGATGCTGCTGCAAACCTGGAGCTGGTTATTTAGTTTGACAGTAGTCAGAAATCTTTGAAAGCATCTCATCTCTACTCTTTACGCCAGTCCAGTTTTTCAAAGGAACCTGAAGAGCTATTGAACTGAATCTCAGTCTTCTTTGTTCTTCTTCTGCCCTTCTTCCACCTCAACACATGTGCTTTCATTTCCAACTCCTCTACGTCTTTTCTTTTTCAACCCAAACAAAATCTAGTGGCTCTGCGTTCATTTATATGCACTTACTCTTACACAGCACTATTATATAAGCTCAAATATTGCTGATGCTCAATGCCCTCTGCTTATATTTCTCCAGTCTTTCTCAGTTCTGTCTTTCTACTTCCACTAGAGCTGAACATCATGATTTTCTCCAAAAGATGTGTGCTGCAAATCTGGGATATGTTGGCCTCTAGTTAAACTTTCTGGGCTGTTTTTTTTGTATGAAACTCAAATCTTATACCTTTGTCTGTATATACAACCAAAGGCACACCTCTCCTCATGATTTGAAGTATTTGTATTTTTAAGCTTGTTCAAATAATCCCTATCCTTATGGGTAAGCAATAGTAGTAGTGATGTTTGACTTAGAAAGCACCACTAATTATGGATCAGACCCTCAAAGGTAATTTGCATTGGTGCTACACATCCTCCGGATTTATTAATAGACTCCAGTTCCTTTGCCCTATTTTCTTCTTGAGCTGCAAACTTTTGTGTGCCATTTCCAATCTGAGATGTCAGTTATGCATTAAGGTCGGTGATTCTTTACAGTTTGTTCTGAGGGATGAAGAATTGACGCATACTGTAGTGCTACAGAACACAGAGCCTAAAACAACTGTTAATACAGTTTACATTTAATCTTGCCTTTATGATATACATTTAACATTCATGCCTTTGGCAGATCCTTTTAATCAAAACAACTTGCATTGCATTTAAGGAAGACACTATCAGTTCATGCAATCGCTGTGAATCAAACCCATGATTGTTTAGAAAGAAGGTGGAGGTTTGGCTATTAGTAAATATTTGTCTGTGTAAAGGCTGATAAAAGTGTGAGATTGTTTGTGAGATTATAATCAGTTAGCACCTTAATGATCTTGTTTTCTCTCTTTGCCTTGTTTAATTCCTATCATGATGGAAGCAGATGATTATACCATGGCTTTTTGATTTATAGCCTACCATTATGAATGATGTTTATATTCACATACACATTATTTACATGATCCAAAATGCACCATTCCCAGAAATTTTCCTTACCCAAGTGCAAAAGTTACAGGTGTAAACCTGTATAATTTACACCAAGTATGTATGCATGTTTTTCTTTCTTTATTTTTTACATACACTTATTTATTTATTTTCCACCTACACTTCACTTGCATTTTTTTAAATATTATTATTTATTTACTTTAACCAACACTCATTTGATACAATATTTATTTTTGTATTTATTTTCACTTACACCTATTTATTCATTATTTTCTTGAATGTGATTGTTATGGTTTCAGAAGAAGAAAAATAAAGTTCAATAAAGTGGATATCTCTGTCCCAAAACCTAGTGGGCTGCCTCTTTTGCCAAATCAATGGCAGCATCTCATGTATCTTTATTGAATTGTTACTTTTAAATCAATATGTGTTAATACATTTCCTCTGCTTTTCACATGAGCAGCCGTATTTGAGTTGCTGTCTTGCTCCAAATCAAAAATCTGCATAATGTATTTAAGCATGTTAAATGTTCTGTGGACCTGCCGATTTCTTTTCATCTCAGAAGGTCACTGCCTACTCATTTTGGAACGGTGCTATAAAGGCAAACAGCATTTACCCTGTCAGGAAGTAATTTGTTTGTTCTGCAGGTCTTGTTGGAGCTCCCCGTGGGCTGATGGGATTGTTGCTGAACAGATTGTGCAGGTGTAAGAGGAGCGCTCCTCAACGACGTGGCACCTGTCCAAAGCACTCAACAGCGACACACGGGCCTCCGAGACACGACTGAACGCAAAGAGAACTGCTGCTGCTATAAAACACCATCACATCTCAAGTGAGACACTTGCCTGGGGATGAGAAATATTTTTCACTGACCCTTGAGAGATGCTGTTTGCCATTATATCAGTGACAGAATGATTACTGCAGGATCACATCGAGCCAACAAGCTAATCCGTGTTGATTTCATGCCTAAATTCATTTTTGAAGACTTAAATTTCACATTGTTTTAGGAGTACATTTATGTCCACAGCATATGGCACTATACAAGTAATATATGCAATTGCACTTTTTAATTTCTATTGCTATAAAAATACAACATATTATACACACACACACAGCATATAACCGTCTAATGTTATCTCATTTATATAAAAACGTTTACTAATTATATTACTATAAATATATTTTGATGTATTTGATTTCTCGTCACACTGTTTGTTAACCTATACATAACAGCGCATTTTGCTTAAAAACATTTGTCATGCCATTCATCCTGTCATACTAAATATTAGGAAAATTAAACACTTTTTCTCTGTTTTATGAAAGTAATTTTATTGAATGCTATGACAGGAGGAAGAGCAGCAGAATTCTAGTTCAGAATATATCAGCATGTTCATTTTTGTACATTTTCTTTTATTTGGCAAAATGCCATTTATAAATGCATGAAAATAAAGTAATTATTTGGCCTCTTTTTACAGTAATTGACTTACAAAGATGTTTCCTAAATGGAAAAGGCACCTATTTTATAGATCACTCTAGAATGGTTTTACTTTAACTGTTTTTTTTTCTTCTTTTTCATTTTTTAGTTCCTAAATGATTTTAAACTTCACTTTAAAATGCAATTCCCTCTCTTTGCTCTCCACTTCTCTTCATAAGCACTCTGAATTACTGTGACTGGCCTCGCCGTGCTACTGTACCTGGAAATGAAAGTCTAAGTGTAAGTACTGGAATATTTTCTTTGTTTCCATCTTTTTTTTATTGCTTTCCCAATATGGCTATTTTATGAAAGATATGATATGATTTACGCAGTGTTGATTTATTGCAGAGGACCCACCTGGAGGATGCTCTGTATTTTCCTCAGTAGTTCGTTCTGCAATGACATTTACAAAGAGACATTCGCTACAATAAGAAAGCTCTGCTTATTACCTGATAATGATTATTATTGCTCTTTTGTGGTTATGTGCAGCCAGCGGAGCATCCATTTCTACACGGCCTCACGGTTTATGGCTGATACAAGCAAACTTATGGCAATTTTTCCTAGTGGTATAAAAAAACACTCAAAATCACTGATATAGAGACCAAAGGACCATAGTGCATTGATGCAAGGACACATGGTTTATTTGACCTTTTTACCTGGTTTATTTAACTGCTTTGATGAAGCTTTAATCCATTTTATATGGTGGTAATGTCATGTATTGTGATTGATTTTATATCCATATCATTTTAATACATAAGCAGTAAGCAGAACCTAATTTTTGAGCCTTACACCAGTTTTCTACTGATATGGCATTTTGATGGGGCTCTTTTCCTCAAATTTACCTTATAGGGCACTTAACATGTTTCATAAGTTTCATATCTGATTGAATTGCGTTTCTCATTTGGAGGAGGGTCATTCCTGTTCCTGCTTTACCTTTTTGCATAAGGGTTTAGGGTTGCTAAGATGTTTTTAAAAGAAGTCTCCTCAGCTCACCAGGGCTGCATTTGTTTGATTAAAAATGCAGTAACATTTTAAAAAGTTTAAAATAAGTTTTTCTTCGTGAATATACTTTAAAATGTTATTTATTCCTGTGAATTTTCAGCGTCATTCCTCCAGTCTTCAGTGTCACGTGATCTTCAGAAATCATTTTAATATGCTGATTTGCTGCTCAAGAAACATTTCTGATTATTATCATTATAATTATTTTTTGTGGATTTTTGTTTCTTTGATAAATAGAAATGTCAAAAGATCAGCATTTATTTGAAATATATCGGTTTTTGTAACAAAGTAAAGGTCTTTACTCTCACGTTTGATGAATTTAATGCATCCTTGCTGAATAAAACATAATAATAATGATCTCAAAATTTTGATTGGCATCTCTTAATATGTTGAGTAAAATAATACATTTACAGTTTTTAAAGACGGAAGTCTGCAATTAAATGAACACAAGGGCGATTTTTAAAATAATATCACTAGTTTGAAAGTTTTTGGCGATGATATTGCTTTAATCTATGATAAAATAAAAAAATATACGTTTATCTGATGTTTTCAATTAATTAAGTTGTTTTTCGAAATCTGACCCACCAAGCTACTGTTAATTTTAATCCTCAATTTCAAAGGCCTTGATTTAGTTTAGAGGAAACAAACTGTTCATCATCTCTGGACAAGGAATGTTATGATGCTTCTTGTCTCCTCTTTATCTGTTAATGATGTTGAGATGGTCAGTGGTGAGTTTAATTGACTCCTCAGAGATCGTCTTTCTCTCCCACAGCTACTGTAGAAAATAAAGACCCATGAAAAGAACACAATCAATGTATTTCTGCCAAACCGATTAAATTACACATAAAATAATGAGTTGAGTTCCACATCCCATAGATGATTTCGTAGGCGTTTGCTGCTGTAAAGAAACTCTGTGAACCACAACTACAAGATATCGAACCCTGGAGGGAAGTAAATGGTTATCAACATATGTTTCAGCCAATATAATGGATTGATCATCTGATAACACACTGGGCCATTTAAGTGAAATGTTTTACTGTGAAAATGACTAATTAATCCCTTAATGAGAGACTCTGTCAAGTGACTCCCAACTGCTTAGCTCATATTATAATTAGCTTAATATTGTGTTCATTTTATACTGTAGAAAAGCAATTACATTTTATACAGCATATGGGACCTTTTGAGTCACCAAGAAATGTGAAGTAGTTTATTATTTTGAGACTTTGCATGTGAATCTTTATTAAAACACATGTTAGACCCACATGCTGTCCTTTCAACTATTGCCCCAGACCTGTATGTATTACAAATAATATCATATTGAACAATGTTGTTGATTTAGCATGCATTGCAGCAGGAATAAATTATGCAGTTGCATTATTTTTCTGACTTTATTTATGCTGCTGCTGTTGTTTTTGCTGTCATTGTTATGTGCAACTATACTCTTAAAAATTGTGCTTCAAACGGTTTTTCACAGCGATGCCATAGAAGAACTGTTTTTGGTTCTATATATAAGGAAGATAATTAAAGTTTTGTTTTCTGAGAGATTGAACAAAATGAAGTGTTTATACTTTGAAAGCATTAACAAATATTTGTCAGTGTGGTATGAAAACGTGTTTATCCTTCTGAGTTGGATATTCACTGTAAAAACAAAACAAACAAACCAAAAAACCGAAAAGGTCCTGG
This sequence comes from Carassius carassius, assembly GCF_963082965.1. Taxonomy (NCBI): domain Eukaryota; kingdom Metazoa; phylum Chordata; class Actinopteri; order Cypriniformes; family Cyprinidae; genus Carassius; species Carassius carassius. The sequence goes on from NC_081768.1 coordinate 2,800,872, forward strand.
TAAAATTATAAGTTTAAGGACATTTCTGTAATCCTAAAATACAACACAATGCAATGCATAATTCAAAATACAGATAAACACCTGAAAAAATCCCATTCTCTAAAAACAGGACTTTATATCTTGCGTCACTTTGCCTCTTAATGTATCTTGATTATTTAGATAAATTGCACAAGACAAAAATACTGAGGAAGAGGAATAGGATCTCTTTTTGCAATGTGATCAGAAGGTACAGTAATACACTGTAAAAAATGTGGAGTAGGATTTACCTGAAAATTTGTAAATTTAACATTATGTAATGCTTATCACTGTATAAAAAAAATTATTTAGAAAATGTTGCTCTCATGTATTTTAAGTAAAATTTAAGCATTGCATTAAACACAAACACAACCTACGAGTCTATACAATTTACTTTAACAAGGTAACACTGGTAAACTGCCATGCTATTACAGCATGTGGTTCACTTGCAAACATGCAACTAGGCATGTAGACAAGCTGTTATCCTTTTAAGATAATATACCCACTCATTAAAATGAATGTCCAAATGAACACAGAGATATCAATACTTGGTACACCACACACAATGACGGTAACAATCAGTGAATAGTGTTTGATTATGAATGGGTCATTTTGAGTAGAAAATAAACTCCATGTGTCACAAAACAGTATGTTACTAAAACAAAAAAACAAATAACAACTCAACTAAACAACTAACAACAAAAACAACCATAAAACAGTGTACATTTTTAATTATTCATGCCCCGTTGCATGATGGGAAATATGGGATTATAACTTTGATATTTACTTAAAGAATCCTTGTAAACATAATGAACAGTTCCAAGTAAAATATACTTATGAGTTTTAACTTTAATTTCTACCTAGGCAGTTCCATTTGAATTTACTTATGTATTTAAGTACAACAAATAAAAATGAAACCTCAAGTTTAATTAGAGTTAAACGTGATATTTTGAAGTAAAAAGACAAAATAGTATTTGTTTGTAAAATTTACTTAACTGATGCTATCTTTATTTACAAGTTCAAAGTTCTTTTTACAGTGTAGTCCCATATTCTTTATTTTTTTATTTTTTTACTTGGTGTGTGAAATGAAGTAAAAAAAAAAAAGTATCAAACATGCTTCAGTAACCTATCCTTGTGCACCAACTCTCATATGCAGATGTGCAGAAGTTTTGCTCATTCAGATAGATGTATATGTGTGTGTGCTGATGATCGGTGAACATACTGTACCTCTAGATCAGAGCTGACTCTGCTGCTTGTTCTTTACATAATGACACTAAATCAATAGTCTTCCCCAAATGCCAACCCCTCCCCAGATCTAACTCAGCCCTCCACTGCTGTCAGCCCACAGAGAGGCACTGTCATTTAAACGCTCAGGTAATTATAAACAGCAACTTTCAGGGAGAATCCTGACAACTTAGTGATAGATGTAACCATATGTTCTCTGCCTGTGCTGCCTAAGCAGCGTTAGTAGAGAGAGATTTTGTCATTAGCTAGACTCCTCTTTTCTCATCAGCAATTCTCTTTCTGTTCCCAGCCAAGTAGAAGCATATATGCATGATGATATTGGAGCATGCAGCGAGCAAATTAGTACCAAATGAAATTAAAATTAGCTTTGGTGAGTGAAATGGAGCATGAATTCAACATTTTGTTTCTTAATATATGATTCTTGTCTTATTACAAATTATTAAAGTTGTACTTCACCCAAAAATGAAAATTTGCTCAAATGTACTCACCCTCAGGCCATCCAAGATATAGATGAGTTTGTTTCTTCATCAGGTTTGGAGAAATGTAGCATTGCATCACTTGCTCTCCAGTGGATCCTCTGCAGTGAATGGGTGCCGTCAGAATGAAAGTCCAAACAGTTGATAAAAAATCAAAATAATAATCCACACCACTCCAGTCCATCATTTAATGTCTTGTGAATTGAAAAAACGTGTTTGTAAGAAACAAATATATCAATAATCACAACAATTTTAACATCAAAATGTTGCTTCCAGCTAAAATGCAATTCCTCTATCCATATTTCTCCAGTAAAAAAGTCAACCATTTAAAGTTAAAATGTCTTAATAGATTTGTTTCTCACAAACATACAACGTTTCTCTTTACAAGATGTTAACTGATGGACTGGAGTGGTGTGGATTACTTGTGGATTATTATGATGTTTTTATCAACTGTTATGTCTCTCATTCTGACGGCACCCATTCAGTACAGTGGGTTGTGTTTTGTCAATGCTGTTTTGTGTTTGATTTTAGGAAATGCAACGTAATACATTTAAGTTGCATAGGTGGCGACACATTTCGCTGTTGAAACACCAAAAGGAAAAACATAATGATGTGTTTTTGTGACAAAAGCCACTTCAGCAGTTAAACAGCTATAAATAATTCATTTACATGTGCATTTATGCATTTAGCATTTATCAGCATTTATCTGGAAGAACAAAAAAGTGCAGGAAACATATTTATATACTTAATGCTATGCATTATAGATAATACATGTTTGATTTATATTACAGAGATAAAGAGGCCTTGTTTATCCCTATTGTTACTATCATCAACGTTATCATCATGGTCTTGAGCTACATTATTAGCAGAGGTGTGTGTGTGAAAGGAGTGGATTGATTGATTTTACCATTGTCAGGGTTAATAACCTAGGGAATTGAGCACTTGTTGAATAATGCCATTCTCAAAACAAGTAAATATTGCATTTTGGAGACTTTTTCTAAGTCAATTGGCTTGAGAACTCATTAATGTTTGAAACTGGGAACAACTGCATGGTGGCATTGAGGGTGAAAGTAAATCGTTTTTATGAGCATGTTAAGTTCCACAATTTTTCTTATATGCAGATAGATTGACAGATAAACTGATTCTTAAAACATATTCTTTTATGTTACACTAAAGAAAGAAAGTCATATAAATTTGGAATGACCTGAGAGTTGGTAAATGATTCTGCATGGACTATCCCTTTAAGTTTAGGCATTTAATTGCATAATGAAGCATATGAATTGCATAATGAATTCATCATCCTACATAGTATTTAACAGCTGTGTGTAGACCAGCGGGACTACAATATTGCATCCATGTGTCCAGGCATGTGGCTTGGACAACTATGCACTTTAATATTACATCTTATATGACTGTCATCGCACCTTGATCACATTGCTTTCCATCAAAACTGCGTTTACCATTTTTCTCCCCAAGATCAGACAGCTATCCAATCAATAAAAGTGAGTGAAAACACCCCTAATGTAGAAACAATTCAGCTTCGGCATTCTGCTAAACACCTCATCATGTTTTTTCATTATGCATTTGCAATAAACATAATTATGAGTAAATGATATAGTGATTCTTTAATGAGTGCACTATTCCTTTAAGTAGATGTTGTTAATTTGGATTAATCAGTACTTGGTTATCTATCGATGCTGGTAGCATGAAAACTGTAATGTACAGTATAACCTGACAGTTCAGGAAACGCCTAATTTATGTAACCCAGAACTTGCTGTAGATTTTAAACACGCCATCCATTGCATTGCAGCCAGACTCATCCATTACTGCGTCAGTACTCGCAATTGGCATTGGCAATGCTGGCCGCAGGTAATTATGCAATCGATTAATTGTCAGAAGAAAAAAAAACAGACCCATCTATTACTGTTATCGCGGTGCGCTCGAGTGCGCGCACCAGTTGTAGTAGCGCGTGCTGCATCGTTCCGCGTGATTTGTGAGGAATTTGTGTCAACGCGTGCGCAAGCGGCGCGAAATGGACTTACTGAGGAATGGAAGCAACATTTGCCACATTTATCACGTTATTGTCGACAAATTTCTCCTCAAGACTGATGTTTTTGGCGGCCCCATTCGATTGCGAGAGCTGTTTATGGAAAAAGAGCGGGAAAAAGTGCTCCGCGTGCTTTTCGATTCGACATCTTTGCAGTTCCCTGCGAAAAAACAAACAAATTTGAGCCGCAAAACAAGGGTGAAATGACACGTAATGGCTTGAATTATAGGATCAGGCTGGAAAAGAGGGTTTAAATACTAAAGAACACACGAAGTAGAAAAAAACATTAACCTAACTGTCAAAAAACGTTTAAAATATTCAATATTTTCTAGATATAGCAAGGAGAAAATGGGACGTAAACCTGACAGTCAAAAAAAGAAGGTATTTTATTTTTATTAATTTATTTTTCAAAAGAAATCTAACTTTGATAAACGATCAGTGAGGTAAAGATATACCCTAAAGCATTGAAGATGTTCGCCGTATTTCTGTAATGTAAATCAGAGTATTTACTCTAGTGCGAACAGATTTGATCTGAAAAAGATCAGCCTCATTAAGACTGCGGGCATCAAACATCCCACAGCGGATAGACTGGAGATCTGCCTCACAAAAAAGTGCATAATCTCCCTCATATGGTCGCTAAATGTCTTTATTTGCATTTAGCCCGCTGTGTCCATCACTGAAGCATATATTAATGTGATTCGCGGGACGAGAGATTTGGCGCAGCGACCCAAAGGATGCTTCACCCGCAACATGGAAAAGCAGGAGGACACACTACTGCATCCCTGCAATAAAACACAACCAGGAGTCTTGGAAATTCAAAAGGATTTTGGCCCTGCAACCGTACACTTCAGAGGTGGATTTGTGTGGATGAACAATCAATGGGATGCAGACGGAAATGGACGGAGAACTACTTTATTGAGCACGAGGGGTGAGTCCAGTAGCCTATTTAACTAACTAAATCTACTAATGCGGATCCACAAGTGGCGTTTTAAAGGACATTTGCTTTAAAGAATTCAGCATTTGGGCAGGTTGATATTAACAAGTAAAATGCATTGTTGATGTTAACACCTGCAATTTTCGTATGCAGAAAAAAGTAAAAAGTAGAAATTTATTAAAGTCTTAAATTAGTTCGATTTCTTATTCCAAAACGTATCTTGCCTGTTGATACAAAAGCTCTCGAATCGTTAACGTGCAATAGGATCCTAGAAGATCGGAGTGTCCTGAAGCAGCAGCTCTAAAGGATCCGTGCCTTTGATAATGAGAAATGGATAACATAAGCTGGTAAGTGTCTTAAATTAAGTCTGTCTCTTATTCAAAACTTCTCTGCCGTGCTTGATGCATATTATCCCATTGTTAACATGATCTCAGGAGGTCTTGGATTGTCCTGAAGGCGCAGCTCTAGAGGGTCCATGTCATTGCATTGGTCGCTGTCCACTGCGCCCGTGGTGCTGAAATCTGGATGATGCCGGCGCAGCGACTGCAGGGCTGCCGCTCCCTTCACATTAACGAAGACAATGGGCGCTTTCTGCTGCTCGCTGTGCTCATCATCGTGTACCTGCTGTGTGGAGCTGCGGTGTTTTCCGCCATCGAGAGGCCGTCTGAGATGCGAGCACACCGGCGCTGGAACCGGACCCTCCTGAACTTTAGCGATACGTTCAATATCAGCTTGCAGGATCTGGGCGCCTTTCTGAGAGAGTACGAGGCTGCGATTGCTGCTGGAGTTAGGGTCGATGCTCTTCGACCCAGATGGGATTTTACAGGAGCCTTTTATTTTGTTGGGACAGTGGTGTCTACTATAGGTAAGTTACCAAATGCTTGATTTTCTCATTTACTTTTGATAATTAATATTCTTGGGCTACTGGAATAGGATTTCAGTGCTTTTCTTAAAAGAGAGTTCAAAAAAGTACAATTTTTGCTCATGTTTGATTACAGTCATTAATGTCTTACTAACATAATATGCTCTCAAAACTTTCTGTTCTCGTAACATTAGTAGAAAGTTGGTCTTTAATTATGTTCTCAAAACACAACAATATATATATATATATATATATATATATATATATATATATATATATATATATATATATATAACTTTTTTTGTTACTACTTGTTTTAGAATATTAAAAACTAACATTCTCAGTGTTTGCAAAATGGTTAAATGGAATCTTTCAATAACAATTTTTTTTTTTACATTTAAAATACTGGAGGTTTTGAAGGTTCAGAGAACATTCAGAAATAACGTTTTCTTAACCTAATTGGAACGTTAGCTAAATGTAGGAATATATTTTTAGCTGGTGATGGCTGTGTTTGTTCAACCTATTGCAGAAGTACAATGGAGACAAGGGCTATTGAGACTGTCAATTGCTGAAAATCTCTATTATAGATATCAAATCTCAGTTGTGCTTGCACATATTCAAACTTCTTGTGGCACAATCAGCTATTAGATGTCAAACCTGACAGTCTTAATGGACCAAACTGGAATATGCAATGATGCATATATAAATTCTATGTGAGAACTGTGGCAGATGGTAATATTTTCAATATGATTTTCAGTCTTTAACTCATTCAAAGCTATTGTGACTTTAGAAGACTTGGAATGTAGGACACAAATTATATGGACTACTTTTATGGTCCTTTTGTTTTTCCTTCAAAGCTTGGCGTTATAAATCACTGTCCACTTTCATTGTATGGAAAAGACATGTGAAAACAATTGGTTTTGTGTTATTTTTGGGGTTAACTATTTCTTTAAGAGCTGCAGTTTTGGGTTTTCTTTCTGAGTGCAATCCACTCAAATTTAACTGATTTACTATGTTTAATAGCCTGCATATAAAAGGTTTTTCCCAAAGATCGATTTAAAATGCAGTCTGTATCTATTTATGTGTGTGATATTATAGGTTTGTCTTGTCCTGTTTGCCTTTGTAACATTGTATACCCAAAATAGAACTACAGGGCTCATAAATGCAAAGTAGTACAGCAGCAATTCAAGTGCTGTTTTTATTTTTTTTGTCAGCAACAGCCTCTGGCACCTTGCTTGACCCCGTGACCTTTCATGGAAACTCACGGCGGTACTTTTGCCTTGTCGAGACAACATTTCCTTACTCTCTGCGGCGACTTCCCTTTCCATTGGCATTTCCCCAGCATAAGTACTCTGAAGACCAATAAACACCCTCTAGTGTTGACGGTCTCATGGGTACCAGGCTGAGGCTAAGCCAAGCCAACTCTCTGCATTCAGGACCAAGCCTTAGGCTTGCAGTTTGCTGTGGGACTCATGTCCCAAAAACCAAATGTGCTGATGCCCACATGTCCTGGATAACATTTACCCTGTTATAGGTCACTAAAGTGCAAGTATCCCTCTGAGGCCGCCCTCTGGTTATTGTGCGTATTTGCTTCCTATGGACCTTGGCTCCTGCACTTTCCATCTGCAGTGAATAATCAATAGCTGTGCACTTTGTAGTTCTGAGTAATGTATTCAGCAGTACTGTCACTGAAGCGGCTTCACACAACCTCGCATGTTCTATGGATAGCCAGTGGCCACCTTCGCAAATGAAAAATAGGATGTATACTGACTAGAGCTGAAGATCTTTGCCCGAATCCGACGGGACCTGATGGGACCCGACGGGTTCGGTCAGGTGCAGGCTTAATTTATGTCATCTTACGCGGGCTCGGGCCGGGCTCGGGTTTGCGCTCCGGTTTGCGAGGTAACCGAGCGGTCATGTGATGTGTTTTTATTAGCGCAAGAAAGATGCGAAAATGGATGCTGAGTAGGTGTAACGGAGGCTTGCCTCGGGTGATTACGTTTTGGTTGCACCAGCAACTAAAGCAAAGTCTGAGGTGTGGAAAAGTTTTGACCATGTTTATAATGAGAATAAAGAGTGAATAATGACGCACCATCAGTGAGCGCAGGAACGCGCTGAAGACATCTACAGTGGATTCAATCATTTTCCTCCACAAAAACATGTAGGCTTAGCCTAATCTCTCTGAGTAAAGGTTTTTCAAATGATAAATAAATATTCATTGAGTCTTAAATGCATAATGTGGACAGAGTATTTACGCTAATGTTGGCATTATTCTTTTATTAAATATCATCTGCTAGTGCGAAGCAAATTCGGTGAAGCCTTTATCTTAATTTCGTTATTGCCAAATACCCATCTTAATTTAAAATTTATCTTAATTTAATTAGTCAAAAATGACTCGTTTTTATTGGTGCGTTGGTCTATTTATAGGGTAAAATAAGCCTATGTCTAGAATGCTGAGATGCTACGATGTCATAGAGGACTCATTTTATTTCTTTATTCCAACTTCCAAGTGGTCTAGTCTACGTTAGTTATGAATAAATTAGGTTAAAACATGTATAAATGACTCATTATTGACAAAAGGCAAAAGAGTTGTGTGCGTGCGCACATTTAAATAATGTCGGGCTGTAAACGGGTTCGGGCTTTTAAAAAGCTATCAATCAAAATGTAGTTGTCGGGCTCCGGCCGAAACCTGTCGGGCTCGGATCCTGTCGGGCCTAACTTTTAAGCCCCGATTACAGCTCTAATACTGACGGCTAGGCCGTTCTCTGTCGAGTGTAAATGCTATTCTCCTTCCCTTGCTCAAAAGCTTCAGGATTGGGTGTAGATATATGTGCACACAATTAATTCCTATTCAGAGAAAGTTTCTGAATGCTGGGTTGAAAAGATTGTGATGTTCTCTGCTTTATTTGCAAAAAGCACATAAAATTAAGTCTCAACTTAGATATCATTTACTGAACATTTCATGCACATTGTACACAAAAAGTCCAGAGATGGCTGAAAATTGGCAGTTTTTCAGTCTGATTGACTATCTTTATTCTATTTCCAGGAGTCAGAGTGCACTAGTATGCCAGAAAATGAAGTTTTGTGCCATGCAGTGTTTTTTTATATACATTATTATAGTTCCTGTCAGTGTTTTGAATAAGATTTTTGTTTTGTTTTTACTTTAAATTTAGTTAGGTTTTAGTAATTTAGTTAGTATGTTTTTGTCATTTTTTTATGTTTATGTATATACTGTACACGTACATATATAGCTAAACGAAGCTAAACGAATGTGTTCGATTTACATGCTCGCAGTCAAAACCCTGTCTATGCAGGGGCTACTAGAGAGAGTACAGTTTAGCAAGTACAATCCTGCTTTATATAGCTGCTAAGCTTAAATTAATGTGTATTTTGTGCATTGTACTTCCATCTCAGTCTCCATCTTCCTTTCATCTCAGTGTGAAGTCTCTATATACCTCCTGCCTCCGGAAGAGCTTCAAAGCCAGTGAATGTGAGGTGCTCAGGCTTTATCATGATGGGGGTTTTCTAGAGACGACCCAGGCACTTCCTCCTCATCTAAGTGAAACCCCCTGCCATTTCACACACAATCTCACTCAGACATTATTATGGGGGAAAGCTGATTCACAGTCAATCAGTTATGTCTGAAACAATAATTATAAACAGAATTTTAAATGATTGATTAATAATTCTGTTTGCTGGTAAGCATTCTCAGGACCAAATATTGCACATACTGTATAGATGAATTTCATGCAGTGGAGAGGAGTCATACAGTATATAGAATATATATAAAAAATTTTTTTACAATTCTGTGTTTGTGCAAACAAACATACAGAGTGTCTTCAGATAAGTTTATTAGCCAAGGTTGAAAATATTTTCTTACAACATTTTAACGGAATTTAATAAATGCATTATGCATTATATGTACCGCCATTCAAAAGTTTTGGATCTTGTAAGATTTAATTTTATTTTTAAGATTAGAACTACATTTTTCTATTTGAATATATTTTAAAATGTAATTTATTTCTGCAATACAAAGCTAAATTGTCAGCATCATTACTCCAGTCTTCAGTGTCAAATCATCCTTAAGAAATAATTCTAATATGTTGATTTGAAACATTTCTTATTATTATCATTGTCTTGCTGCTTCATATTCTTCTGGAAACCATGATGCATTTTCTTTCAGGATTCTTTGATGAATAGAAAGTTAAAAAGTACAGCATTTAATTAAAATAGAAAACATTTATGAAATTATAAATATCTTTACTGCCACTTTTAAACCAAATCAATGCATCCTTGCTGAATAAAAGTATACATTTCCTATAAAAACTGTTAAATGGCACATGAAACCACTAGGCAGACTTTAAAAGTTGCTGAGGCAGTATAAATGTACTTAACATGAGACACATTGTGCCCAAATGTAGATAACATTTGTGCACCACAGAAGAAAACTAAATGCAAGTGGCGCTTGCTTTATCACAAATGACAGCAGCCAAATTTAAGATGCATCATTTAAATTAGAAAGAATAACCAAATTGAATAAAGCACTCTGTTCATTCTATTTCTGAATGTCTGTTAGCAGAAGTATTTGAGTTTTTCTAGTCATGCTGGATCTGAACAGCAGTGCGGCTTAAGCTCAGGGTGAGAGAAAACTTTCTGTAAGACAAGCGGTTAGTAACATGCTCTCAGAAAATGTCTGATGCAGAGCTCTGGAGACGTTTCTGGAGGCTACAACCATCACTCATCACCCACATCAGCAAGACAGGAGAGCTTTATTAGTGGCCAGATGCTAACATTTCATTAAAGGGGCTGTATGATGATGTTAAAAAGAACATTATGTTGTGTATTTGGTGTAATGAAATGAGTTTATGTGGTATAAGGTAAAAAAAGTTTTTTCCACATACTGTACAGTATTGTTTCTTTTCATTGTCCCTTCTTTCTGAAACGCATCGATTTTTACAAAGCTCATCATTCTGAAAAGCGAGGTGTGCTCTAATTGGCCAGCTATATAGTGCATTGTGATTGGCTGAATGCCTTAAGCATTTGACGAAAATGTTATGCCCCTTACCATATTGTGATGCTGTGTGACCCGGAGTGCCGAGACAAAAACATTAAAACCCATTATAAATGAGGCATTTGTTGCATCCAGTGGGGAACATAATTACGGATTATAATGACAATACCAGTGGTTCTCAATTCCAGTCCTCGCGCTCCACACCTCGGCATATTTTGCACGTCTCTCTTTGTTAACACACCTGATTCAGATAACCAGCTCTGTGCATGAACTGTGTTCCCATTGACATGGTCTCTACACAGTGTTCATTGCTCCCTACTCTCTGAGCAGGGGAAATCTGTTGATGTTTACCGCACTTTGGTACATTTATTCATGGATTTGCACTGCGCAATGTCTTCACACATGGACAAGTGTGACATCATATACCTCTGTAAATAAATACAATTTAAATTCATGTCTTGCACACTTCAGTGCACTTTGAATGGAACATAAATGTTCACCTCGAACTGGAATCATGGTGGAATATCGTGTGATGTCCACTTCGCAGGGCACTTACATTCGAATAGAACAAACGTCTGAAGCGATAAGAGAAACGTACAAAATGTGCAGAGCAGGGTTGCCAGGTTTTCACAACAAAAGCTGCCCAATTGCTACTCAAAACTAGCCCAAACACATTTCGAGGTGGATCCCCAATTAAAAATTACATTCCGGTGAGGTAAAATAATTTTTTTTAATGGGGTTCCCCTGGTAAAATTAACATTTTATGGGCTAAATATCACATTATTGGGGTTGCTTAAACCAGCGGACATACAAACAAAAGGCTGATTTATACTTCTGCGTCAAAACTACACAGCACATGGAGATCTGTTCTTTGATATTTATTTGCTGCTGTCATAGCTGATGCTTCTCTTTTTTGCTGTAGCCTGTGGATTACACAAGTTACATGCCTGTGGACACTGCAGACTAGCGGTTTGCATGTGTACTGCATGTCGACACGGACAATGACACAGAAGTATAAATGAAAACCTACGCACATCCTACGGCGTATGTCCGACGCAGAGAGGATAAATCAGCCTTTATATTGTTTTTGTACACGTTGTGTTGCATCGCGCCATGTAAACATAAAACCATGTCTGCATTTGTGATCAGAGAAAAGACAAACAAGCTCTGCTATTTTACAGATCTTCTTTATGCACCAAGAGCTTGTAACACTCCAAAGAGAGAAAAAAAAAAATTGAAATCGCAGCTTTCATAGCTTTATGGAGAGCATGATAATTACAGATAATGTGTATTCTAGGACAGGGGTTTTATATGATCATTGACCCCCAAATATGATCATCCTTGTGCATGAAACCCCCATCCTGAAATTTTATAAACCTTGCCAAAAATTTTTACCATTTTATTTAATGACAAAAATATATATTTTAACTATGCATTAAATATTTTGGAAAATATTTAGATTATATTACATTATTGCACTTTTTTGTACTGTTAGATGTATTGTGTAATTATTTGTTTATTTAAAGTAAATGGATATTGCAATCGACTTTTCTTCCCTGATGTGATGAATTACTAGAAATTGCTTCTCAAATGAGAAAAAAATGTAGGACATGACTCTATTTTGTCCATCAGGAATTGATTGGATTGCCTTTGCTTGTTAATTGCTGCAATATCACGTGACTGACAAGTTGTTGGACAGGAAGGATTACTGTCCAATCTTTGCACAAATGCATACTTCAGGTTTTTTTTATGTATTAAAGATTACATGGTTAGGTTACATGAGTAACAATAATAATAATAATAATAATAATAATAATTAATAATTATAATATATATAATGTGTGTGTGTGTGTGTGTGTGTTTGTGTGTGTGTGTGTGTGTGTGTGTATTTGTGTCAGTGTTTTTCTATAAACTTTTCTCTGGCACTCTCTTGGGCAGATTGAAACCACTTGATCTGAGGCTTAAAAGTCATGTTTCATAAAAGAATACAATTTGTCTCAGATGTTTCTCCTAAAATTCTTTATGAGAAACAAAAATAGACACAGCTGAGTCAAATGATTTGCATTGTTGTTGTTTATAGCACAGTTCTGTATTTAATAATATTGTAGAATAGATGAATCATCATTGGGACTGCAGTGTGCAGTGTATACTTGTGCCAGTCTTGGCTTTGCTGTCTTCTGGAGGAGAACTGTATTGCTCAGAAAACATAATAGAGTTCTTAATTATACATACCAACTTCATCTTTGATGTGCCTCCTAAAATCCCACAGGAGAGATAAAACAGAAATGACTCAATCGTTATCATAAAAGTAAACGAATAGAGCTATAAAATCAATGTATATAGCAGTTCATATCATGGTCTTGGAAGAATTTTATTATTGAGTTGATATATTAAATATTGAGTTCATATTGAGATTTCTGATATTTGATTGCAGATTTTGTTAGATGAGTAATGCTTGAGATCTAGGAGAAACACGAGAGTATTTTTCTCAGTAGAAACATCGCAGCCTGCACTTTTGCTGAAGCTTTTCACTTAATCTTACTGTCATGTGGGAGCAATGGAGATATTAAGCAAGATCTCAATTATAATTTTTATTCAAAATTGGAACAAAAGGGACATTTTTGGCCTGATTTAGAATCGGCATCAGTGTTGAACTCTTGAAACATTTTCTCAGACTCTAACAGTAGTTTAGTAATGTGGGCAAAAGCTGAAAACGAGTTGATAAAGCAGTTTTAAATGAGTCTAGATCTGGCCATCTCCTCTTTTTGACCTGTGTTGTGACGGAGCGGATCTGTGGGGTTTGTTTGGAGGACACTGATAGAACAGAAGTGCATACAGTAGTTGTGCGAGCTCAGCCTATTACACGCCTGTCTGGACAGAAAGTGATTTCTAGAGAGTCTCGGGAGAGATGAGCTCTGAATCCCACCGCCGGAGACTCCACAAGCAGAGGCGTGCTCCACATTCTCACAGTTTCTTCTTCTTCTGTGTTATTTGAGTGTTTAGAATGGCTGTCATCCAGACTTTACTCTGTGTTGTTGCCCTGCAAAAATACAACAACATTTTGGGTTTTTGTACTTCACAATTCCCAGTGTTAATATAGTGGGCATTTATCTTTTTTTGTGTGTGTTCAATTGAAAAAGACTCTCACTCCAAAAATTGAAGATTTATGCATTTGAATTGCATATGAAATATCCATCCATTTGGATTACACAGTTTTAACAAACTAATAAAATTAATGTGATGCATATTTGTCAGTCATACTTAAATTAGTCGGCTAAAGATTTAAAGATTCCTGTATTACTACTAATAAACTGAATGTGTTTTAAAAACAATTAGCAGGTTTACTGTATAAATTATAAAAAAATTCACAATAAACAGATTTATACTTATTCTAAGCAGTTTGAATGTTTTTTTTATATTAGTATAATATTAAATATAACTAACATTTATTAAGATATATTTTAAATGCAAAGTCTTTTTTTTTGGCTGTTTCATTTATGTTTGACTATCAAATATGCATCACATTAAGTTTAGTAGGTTGGTGGAACAAGCAATATTCAAATAGTTAAAGATTTGACAATTGACAATAAATATACTGTATAAACCTGGTTTATGTATATTTAAAATTTTATTTTATTAGCCCTGTTACAGAAATCTGGCCCGTTTCATTTATATATGACTAATATATATGCATCACATTAAGTTTATTTCTTTTTGTTTAAACAAAAGAATCCAAATGGATGGAAATAGTATATGCAATTCAAAATGAATGTATCTTATATTAAGGCCCAAATATTTTGACTGTATGTAAATTTAAATGTAAATGTAAATGTACATTTTTTTTGGTGAGATGTTAAGTTGGTTTGACTTAGGTCGAATAGACAGTAGTGTGAATAAACCTTGGGGATTCCCGTTGCAGCACTCGTCTTTCTCTCATCACTCTCTTCTGTGTCGTAGTAATCAGTGCAGTTTGCTCCGGTTACTCCACAGTGAGCCACGCGTTTGATTGGATCATGCATCATTGTCTCCTCAGTGATATTCTCTTCCTCCTCAGACTCATCTATCAGTATAACCTGCTCGGCTAATGCAGAGGAATGGATTCCCTCTCTTCCCCATCCCTCTTTTCTCGCTCTCACTCCTTTAATTTCATTGTGTTCCATCACACACTGTTTGCACTGATGGACTTGACTTGTGAAAAACACTTCACATTGCAGATTAGGAAATTATGATACATTGATTAGCCATCGTTATGCATTAAAACATCATCTGGGTCAATGAAATGCAGTGTTTCATTCAGAAGGGCCAATGTGGTTACCAAGCCATCAGATTCACAGCGGCTGTTTTGATAATGGGATAGTAGTGTCCTGCGTACTGTATTCATTTTCTTGTGCAATTTGGAAGTAAGCTCTTTTTTGTGAATGCACAATGTTTCTGTTTCATTAGTTGCGATATAGAACTGAAAGTATAACAAAATGCAACGATAAACCTATTTGCACTACACACCAATGTGCTTAAGATTACCACAATGAATTAAAATAATATGATAATAAATATTGCTAACTAGAAGTGAATGAAAGTGGAAGTAACAAATGGCCAAACCTTCTCTTACGTCAAAAATAAGGTGAATAAAGTGCATATGAAGAACATGTCTGTGTCGTGTTTCATCCCAAACTCAAAAAGAAGATATCATTTATTTTTGAATGAAGAAAATTAAGCCCGATCACCCCAACAATTCTAATTACTGTTATGCATAGAAAAAAAACATGATCTGATTTGAATAAATATCATTGTTTTACAGTACTGAGAATCTAATGAAAATCATCAGAGAATAATGCAGGCACAGAAAAACTAATTTAAAATATGTTTCTACACGTATTATAATAATAAAAGTACAATTTTTAATTTTTAACAAGTAATGTCACATTTCAAAATCATATTCTGTCCTAAAATAGGCTTCATTCTTTTATGCATAGTATTTATCATTCTAATAATGATTTCTAATTTAGTTTTTGAGGTGAATGCGATGTGATCATGTTTAAAGAGATTCACTCATATGTGAAACTGCAAGAAATACACTGTGATAAGACTTTTAAAACAGTATTTTGCTTCATTTGTTCTTGATTTGTTCTCTGACTATTTTGCCATTTTTATTCCAATTTTGCATAAAATCATGTGCTGAAAAAAAATAATGTGCTTCAGGAGCTTCAGTTGAATTTTCTTGGCTCCATTGGTTTTTTTTTTAATGGATTTTTGGTCTAAAATAAGGTCTGTTTTCTGTTTTATGTACAACATAAAATACATCAGCAATACAAGAAGCTAATAGGGACTACAGAGGTTCTGGGTGACATTAAACATCATTATGCTAAAAACAGGTAACCTCATCTACTTACAGACTCATTGTTTTCATAATTGCGGTTTTGCAAACTACTTGAACTTAAACTTTCCAATATCAGGATTCAAATATCATCCAGGTACTCCATAATGGGAATATTTTGCATAATAAACATGCTGCAAAAATAGTAAGAGTAGGATGATAGCATGGTATTACGAGACTCCTGATAGACATTTATAGCTGTGCTTATCATCTGATTTCCTGGAGCAGAGAGCAGCACCTTGTCCCTCATTGCATTTTCGGTGTCTCACTCTCTCCCTCTCTCTCTCTCTGATCTCCTGGGTCGCTCAGTAAAAACAGAGGGCTGGAAAATGTCAAAGTTAAAAATGGAAGAGGGCGTGTAGACACATTAAAGGCATGTGTGCTGTTCTCACCAGTGTTTACTCAAGCACCAATACTGAATGAGACGGGACCAGACAGAATGTGATTAAAGATGTGACAAAGGTTGCAGTTTTTTTTAAATCTTTTTTTATTGTTATCATCATTATTATTATTATTATTATTATTATTTATTTAGGTCCATTCTGGTTGGGTGGATCTTGTGCCTAGGTCATATATTATCCCCCCCCCCCCCCTGCAAATTGAGATTCTTTCAAATCTATCAAGATTTTTATTAATTATTTGTAACATTATTTGTGACATTGTGACATCATTTTCTTGGCAATTACCATAATATAGAGAATCATTTAACCTTTTTATTATGAATAAACTACATGGGCATTCTTATCATGCTATTTTCTGGAAATACTGAAGATACTCTCAGACAGCACACCAAATATGCATAACCTTTACTCTGTTTTTTATATGTAAGTGTGAACTTGTGAACCGTATTTTAGGCATTCTGAACACAAAACAAACACCATAAGTTTAGATCATGAGACCTTTTATGGTTTTCATCTTGTTTTACATTCATTTACATTAATGTTTGTAAAATTGATTGGAATTTAATTGAACTTTTAAAGCTGTCTACTATGTAGACTTAAAAATGAACATTCTTTATTGGCATCAATGTTTTTTTATAAAATGTTTAATTTTAACATAAAGGAACTTTCCATTCCACAAAAGGTTGTTGATAGTGGAAAAAGTTTCTTCAATGCACTTCATTGCGAAAAGCGAATGTTTATTTACAAAAAGCACACTTTGGAACACTTATTTGCCAAAAGACAAAAGACATTTTTGGAACATTTAATTGTGAGGTGAACTTTTTTGGAATGATTATTAGCGAAAAGCACCTTTTTGAATCTTCACTTGCAAAAATATATATATTTATAGTTTTTGGAATGTTTGTTTGCGAAACACTTATTTACGAAAATAACTTTTTTGGAACATTTAATTGTGAAGTGACCTTTTTTGGAATGCTTATTTGTAAAAAGCCCTTTTTGAAGCTTTACATTTTGAAAAGCGCCTTTTGGAACCTTTTCCTTGGAATGTTAGTTTGTCAAAATATTTTTTTTTTTCGAATGTTTATTTGTAAAAAAAATTTTTTTTGGAACATTTAATTGCAAAAAGCCTTTTTTATGTTTAGCTTAAGTTTTTTTTTTTTTTTTTGTAAAGTTCAATTGCAAAAAGCCACTTTTGAAACAATAATTTTCAAAAAGCCCTTTTTGGATTGTTTATTTATAATAGTGTAGCAAGATTGACTTTTATTTTGTGCAGATATATCCCATTACAGTGGCTGTGAAAATAAGCTTAGGGATTAATATGTGACTGTTTAAATAAGAGGATTTTACATGGCGCAGTGGCCAAGACTGATTTTAAAACAGTTGTTTTTGCATATTTTATCCTGTAAATGATTAATACAAAAGAGAAACTGACAGCCGGTCATCGTTGAACTTAAGATTAACTGGATTTTTACATTTTTAAGTAAATGTGATTGGTTTGCCTTTTCAAAACCTGCCACAACAATGCTCAGATGTTTTGGGTGGTTGCAATGCAGATGCTTAGTCGGTTTTTAGTTATTTAGGCATTAATATGTGTTTGCTAGGGTATGTATTCTTTATAGTGATCTTTGCATTTATAGCTACACAGCAGTTGAGACAGACAGATACACCCATGCAGTGACAAATCAGTGTCAGGAAAACTGCCTGTCCTATATGTATATTTATCTCTGGCCTACATCCTCTCTGTCACCCCGCGCTCGCCCTTGATCCATGTACGTGATATGCCCCAGCAAACACACAAAGACTGTAAATAAATCTCAATGCTTAGCGTTTCCATCTGAGGATGGCGTCTGCACAGACGATCAATCACACACAGCACAGCATACACACTCTAGAGCAGAGAGCTATTGTTTTAAGTAAAACTACAGATTTGTTGCTGTCATGGCCTTATCTACAGAGCACAATAACCTCATAAATGTCCCTCATCGAATGTACATGCATACTTCTCATGCTCTTTCATTTTAGAAACTGAAGTGAATCACAAATCTCATCAGTATCCAAGATATTGGTTTGATTGGAAAGGTCAGATGCATTTTTACACAAAACTAATATTCTGAGTGGCAAGCCAACAATCCATCATTAAAAGGACAGTTCACCCAGAAAAGTACTTTCTGCCATCATTCACTTACCCTCGTGTCATTCCAAACCTGTTTAACTTTCTTTCGTAGAGCACAAAGGTGAAATTCTGAATAATTTATGAGATCAGGACGATCAATGACAGCACAAAGTAAAAAAGAGCAACTGACCTCCAAAAAAGGACAATAAAGCACTATAACAGGAGTTCATATGACTAGATAGTTTAGAAAAAGACTAAAATAAAGTGCACAAATATGGAATTTTTATATAATTTTGAATAAAGAATATATTGAACCAATTTCACTTTAATTACATGGAATGCGATGAATGCGTGATATGAGGTCAGTGCTATTATGAATGAAAGATTCTTCACTTGTTTACTATTTTACTTTTGAAACTTTGAAATATATACTGTATATATATACAGGTGCATCTAAAAAATTTGATTATCATGAAAAAGGTAATTTTTTTTTTTGTTTTCAAACATTTTGTTTATTTTTATTTTATTTTGATAATTAGAGTTTACAGCTGATTAAATTCAAAGATCCCAAAATATTAGAATATTTATATTTGAGTTTCATTAAATGACCATCCCTACAGTATAATTTCTGGATATCTCTTGTTCTTTAAAACCACAATAATGGGGAAGACTGCTAACTTGGCGATGGTCCAGAATAGTGGTTGACCGATATTTCGCCAAGGCCAATAAATCGACCGATATTTGCCATTTTCAAATATCGGCATCAGCCAATAAGTTTTGCTGTTTGGCCGATACGTTCGAGGCGGGACTTTTATTTTGAAGACACTGATAACAGCAGTGCCTGAGCACACATTGCTCACATTCTCCCTCTTGTTCGTCGTCGTCATTAACAGTTCTGTCTAATACAGATTAGAAGAAGTCTGTCTAATAATCAGATTGAGCTGTTAAACAAAGGGATTAAAATGCATAAAAAAGTATTATAATGATTGCTTTTATATTATTAGTAATAGAAAGGCAAACATTATAATACTTTCTCTATACAGTCAGCATTCAGCAAATATGCATTTATATAATTTAAACAAATCTTTAAATGGCTAATGAACATAAAATTTCACAAGCCTTGCAAACCAAGTTGAATCCAGCTGTGAGATCTTGTGAAGTGCATGTGAATCCTGCATGATCGTGTGTTCTCGCATGACTTTCGGTGCGAAATGAAGGCTTTAAACATTCAATTTGTGATTTCAAATTATGCTGCAGTTTATGCATTTGCCTACTGCCATAATCATGCCATTTTCACAGTGTGCTGTAAAAAAATATGATTTCATGATATTAATTTTTTTAGATGTATATATATATATATATATATAAATTACTTTACTAGATGTTTAAAAAATAGTTTTCATGAAAAATAAAAATATTTTATTTTCAAATATTAAATAAATACTGTTTTTACATTATATGATTTTAAATTACTAAGTAAATATATTTACTTTCATATTTAGTTTCACATTTGTATTAATAGATATATTAGATATCATTTTTTATTCTACTGAATTTTTATTCTAAAGGGATATGTGTTCACTCTCAAAACATTTGTAAAGACATTTTTCAATGCTTTTGTGAGCAAATTCATAATATTATAATACATTTTGTTAAAATTTATTTAATACCATATGAGGGTCAGTAATTTTAATTGTTTGGGTCAACCACCATTTAATGAGAGAGGCTGCTGCATGAAATATTTCCAGGAAAGCAAGCACTCCTTGTTATGTTTTTGAAGAATTAAAAATTGTAGCTTGGTAACTCACATTTACCTTTTTCATCGGAAGAAAAAATTATACTGAGGTCTAGTGCTTTGATTAACCTGTGTGACCTTGCATTTTTAGTCTGTCATTACTAAAAGTGGTTAAAGCTTTTCTGTGTGTTTGTTCGTGTGTATGTGTTGCTTGTTTTTGCAATATTCACTTAAGTGGATTTTCCTGTTAAAACTGGATCCTTGATTGAATTGGTGGTAAGAGCGCAGTATTGCCAAACTGCACCTGCCCTCGTTCTTTAATATCGTACAGGGTCACTACTAAAGCGGTCAGGAGCTTTGCAGATACTGCACTTCTGAGGATTATTGAAACTTTTTACCATCTTTTCATCAAATTTTAAACTGTCAGGAGAGCCAGACTGAGAACTCTGCAGTGCATCAGCATTATTCGTCAGATTTTGGACATGGCGTTCCCTCCCATGTGCCGGTGTAAATTTAGATGCCTGTTCTACACACCATCAAAGAGATTTTGTATCTCATCTGTGCAAAGTTAGTCTCAGCTGGCACACCTACAGACCCGTCACAAATCGCTCACTGACAGTCTGATGTGTACTGCACACAAAACTAGCAAAATCACAAGCTTTAGGTTTACCTCACTGCAAAGTAACTTTAAGCAACACAGGTTTTTGTCCAAGGAAATGAAATAGGATCTGTAGGATTTACTTTAGCCTTCATCCATCCCTCAGGTAATTTTGACCCAGAATAATTACATAATTACAAACACATTACACACATTATAACATGGATGATTAAGGTAAATAAACCTTTTATTAAATAGAAATCACCAAAAGTCATAAAAAAAACCTATATAAATATTAAGAAAAAAGATATAAAAATTGATCAATATAAACTTTCTGGGAAAAAAAATAAAGTTTAATTTTAGGCCTTTGACCCGTGAGGGAAAGATGTGTTACAAAATGCAAGGGAAGGATGAAGGTTAAACAAATTTGAAAATGCTAGTAAATTTGGCAAATAATTGCAAAAAAACAAGTAACACTTTGAAACATTCTGAAGTAGAAAACCTGAAATAGTATTTTCTGGTAAAACATACTCCAATATTTTATTTACAGCTTTGAAACAGTGTATAAATGTGCTTATGAGAAAGAGTGAGTTGATTTACTAAAGTTTGACAGGCTGATGACATTATTTATTTTTAGATATTTTATTTATTAAAAGAAAAAAAAAACATTGTCTTGTAAAACATACTCTTAACAATTTTTATTTACAACTTTGGTGATGGGAAAGGTCACTTTATGTATCTCATCTTGTCTTAGTAGATGGTTCTCGGCCAGGATAAGCTTAAGATGCCCTAAGGACAATTCTGAAAGTCAAATGCACCACCATGACATCAGCTGAAAGGGTCAGTGCTTATCTATAATATGAATTAACTAGTGATGGATAGACACATTTTTCTAAAATGCAAGAATTATATATCTGGGCCCGTATTCATAAAGAATCTTAATGCAAAAAGTAGCTCCTAGTGACAAAATTCTAAGAAAATTCTTAGAAATGTGGGCATTTACTCTTAAAATTAAAGAAAAAATCCTAGTAAAGAAAAAAGTAATTCAGAAAGATACTTAACCCTTAAAAGAGGTCTTAAGGTCAAACTTGTTAGGAGCACAGACGAGGACTTTTAAGAGGTTTAAGAGTTTCTTTAGCAGAGGAGAAAATGGCAGAAAGACGAAGAGGCAGAAGAAATGTGTTGCAGACAATGGATGACAGTGAGTTAATAAGACGCTATAGATGAGATCGTGCAGGGATCATTTTTGTGACTGATCTTATTAGAGACGTGCTAACATCTCCGACACAGAAATGCCATAGCGCCAGAAATTAAAGTAATCACTACATTACGATATGTGGCAACAATGCAATAGTGATGATTTGGGTCTGTCACAACCTTCTGTAAGCAGAGTGATCACACAAACAATTACAGCACTTTCAGAACATCTTATTGTGTCGCAGTTCATTTCGTTTCCACTGGACATTCCCACCATGCAGGCTCAAAAAACTGCATTTATGAATATAGCAGGCTTATAGGTGTGCACAAGCAGGGGAAATAGTTTGTGCTATACGCTCCCATGTCTGCTTCTTGTCCCTTGCTGTGACGCCCGGCTCGAATTTTCCTTTAAGAATGGCCTTGTGCTCATCCACTAACTGGGCTAACAGTAAACACTGTTCCTCTGTCCAGTTTGGCTTTCTCGCCCTTCTTGGTTTTGATTATGTTTGATACATTAAAACCAATATTCAAACCGCCACTTAAATAGGACAGCAATCACTGTAATTGGAAAGAGTGGAACAATTTTTATCATTCTAAGCCAATTAAATACCTTATTGGAAATTAAAAGCATGGTAAATAAAAAAAGGATTTATATACACACATATAATGTGTGTGTTGTGTGTGTGTGTGAGAGAGAGAGAAAGAGAGAGAATGGTCAAATAGGAAAAGTTACGTATGTAAATTCAAAGTGAGAATTAGAATAGACCCTATACTTAAAATCACTCTTTTTTTCCTTCTTGGACAACCAACCAATCACAGTCTTCAAAAGATTGTGTCATACATAGCAACGGGGTCAACCCCGCTTCCTCACTAAGATGAAAGGTTTTGTCTTTTCCTTACTTAGAGTTGCTCTCAGATCGGTCCCGAATCGCTCTTAAGCTAAGACTCCTACGTAAAAGTTTTTAAGCTAAATTAAGAGTTTTCTGAGAGGATTCTTAGAATCTTTATGAATACTGCCCTGTGGTTTTAGCCGTTAGCTTTGACCTTTTCTGGACTCTTCCTTTCTCTGTTTCACTTTCACGTGAACTCGAGCATGTCTCTGTGCTAATATCTCCAACTCTTCTTCATTTACAAACAGCGTCGTAGATCGAGTGCTCTCCACTTTCAGAGTGTGTTGTGAGTGCTATCAGAGTATGAATTACTGTAATTGGCTCTCGAATTCATGATGTGTTTTGTATGCTGTGCTCATTGAATCATATAACAGATTTTATGCAGATATAAGTTCTTTTGTTCAGCCTTTAGAAAATGCCCAGAGGGACAGGTGTGTTTGCTCTGGGAAAGTGCTGTGCTTCGTGCAGTTTTGCTGAGCCTTTGTTTAAACAGATTTTTGTATATAAAATGCCAAGCAGACAAGAATGGACAGCACACTCACAAAATACAACTGTGCTGTGCACCAGGGCCCGTATTCATAAAGATTCTAAGAATCCTCTCAGAAAACTCTTAATTTAGCTTAAAAACTTTTATGTAGGAGTCTTAGCTTAAGAGCGATTCGGGACCGATCTGAGAGCAACTCTAAGTAAGGAAAAGACAAAACCTTTCATCTTAGTGAGGAGGCGGGGTTGACCCCGTTGCTATGTATGACACAATCTTTTGAAGACTGTGATTGGTTGGTTGTCCAAGAAGGAAAAAAAGAGTGATTTTAAGTATAGGGTCTATTCTAATTCTCACTTTGAATTTACATGCGTAATTTTTCCTATTTGACCGTTCTCACTCTCTCTCTCTCTCTCACACACACACACACACACACACACACACACACACACACACACACACACACACACACACACACACACACACATTATATGTGTGTATATAAATCCTTTTTTTATTTTCCATGCTTTTAATTTCCAATAAGGTATTTGATTGGCTTAGGATGATAAAAATTGTTCCACTCTTTCCAATTACAGTGATTGCTGTCCTATTTAAGTGGCGGTTTGAATATTGGTTTTAATGTATCAAACATAATCAAAACCAAGAAGGGCGAGAAAGCCAAACTGGACAGAGGAACAGTGTTTACTGTTAGCCCAGTTAGTGGATGAACACAAGGCCATTCTTAAAGGAAAATTCGGGCCGGGCGTCACAGAAAGGGACAAGAAGCAGACATGGGAGCGTATAGCACAAACTATTAATGGTTCATTCCCCCTGCTTGTGCACACCTATAAGCCTGCTATTTTCATAAATGCAGTTTTTTGAGCCTGAAAGGTGGGAATGTCCAGTGGAAACGAAATGAACTGTGACACAATAAGATGTTCTGAAAGTGCTGTAATTGTTTGTGTGATCACTCTGCTTACAGAAGGTTGTGACAGACCCAAATCATCACTATTGCATTGTTGCCACATATCGTAATGTAGTGATTACTTTAATTTCTGGTGCTATGGCATTTCTGCGCTGTGTTGGAGATGTTAGCACGTCTCTAATAAGATTTTATTACATTTTCTCCTCTGCTAAAGAAACTCTTAAACCTCTTAAAAGTCCTCGTCTGTGCTCCTAACAAGTTTGACTTTAAGACCTCTTTTAAGGGTTAAGATGCTTTCTGAATTACTTTTTTCTTTACTAGGATTTTTTCTTTAATTTTAAGAGTAAACGCCCACATTTCTAAGAATTGTCTTAGAATTTTGTCACTACGAGCTACTTTTTGCATTAAGATTCTTTATGAATACGGGCCCAGGTTTTTAACAGGCTCTGTATACTTGTAGTGATGAAAAGAGACATGCGGACCCATAATGTCCCGAGTTCAAGTTCCGGCTCACGGACCTCGTCTGACCCTTTTCCCAATAAATGTAATTTATTCCTGTGATGCAAAGCTGAATTTGTTTCTGTGTTCAGTGTATTTGATGCTCACTTTTGTAACAATCACTCAGTCATATATGGTTTACTTTTATCTGTCACCAGACTATCTGAGATGTCGCTATTATAATGCATTGCTATAAGTTGTATCTTGCTTTGGATTTGATTAACGGACTAGCATTCTGACAGTGCAAGCTTCATGCTTTCTAACCATACTATATCTCTACTTTTTTTTTTTAGATATTTAGATATTTAGATATTTACATCAGTAGTCCCATATTCTGCCAATGTCTTTATACAGTATGTGCAGATTAATAGATAGAGAGAGTGTATCATATATATGGATGCACACACCTTAATTTTACTCTCTGCACAACTCTGTATACTTTATATTGATTTTAATAACTTTAATGTTGGCCTACTTGGATTGTTCATAAAATACTAGGAATATACAAGTATCGGATTGGGAATCGGTATCGACAGATACTAAATATTCAGTGTCTTGGATCGGGGCACAAAAAACTTGATCACTAATGGTAGCTATGGTTAAAACAGTAAGTTTTTAAAATAAAGAAGTTTGTGTCAAAAGCATAAATCAAGAAAGGGCAATGAGCGGCTTTTGTAGTATGCACTGTGCTTAAAAAGACAAGAACGTTTGCAGCAACATGGGCTTCACAACTTCACTTCTACAGCTGAGATGAATGCTGTTTCAACCAGCCGTTCTTTTATGATGTATAAAAATCCATCATAAACCTGAGTAAACCTGAATTTCACAGAATACTGCACATACAACTGTAAGTGTCTGTGGCAGACTGTGAAAACAAGTCCAAGTCGATAAGTAAAATAAATGCAGAGGGAGAGGCACAGGGGCGTCATGCATTCATGATTTTTTAGGGGGCACATTTTGGGGGGGGGGGGGGGGGGGTCGGGGGTATAAGTCATTCTATGAAAGCACTGTATAACTGATATAGGCTTATTTTTTTTTATTATTTTTTTTCCTTTTTATTCAAAACAATTCCATACATGCTTAATATATCAGGAAATATCTCGTTTCTCAAATATGTGTAGGTAAATGCGTTTTGCACCTTTATAGATTGTTATTTGATCAGTATATGGAAATGTAGTGTAATCTATTAACTACACATAAAAACCTGACTTTTTACTTAAGTGCCATATCATGCCATAAAATATTTTCTATACGACTGAATTTGCATTTAATGTAAATTTTAATAACAATATTGTAAGATACTTATTTTAACACTTTCATTTTACAGAGAGTAAAGACCATTTACATTATCCAAAAACATTTTCATTCAGTCTAGCCAGAGTTCAGGCACTCTCAAAAACTCCCATTAAAATCACTGAAGCACTTTACATTATGAAACGAATATCTTACTTACATTCTTACGCACATCTGCACTTTTTGTTGTTTCTGATGAGAGAATTCGCTAAATAATTCAGTCAGCGAGCAAGTGAACAAAACACTGCGTTTCAGTGATGACTCTTCTGGACGTCTCTGTTTGGCCATTGCATCCATAAGCGCAACAGAATAGTTTCTGATTGGTTATCATGAAGCGTTGTTACGAACGCGTCTGTCTCTGGCTCAGCGCCAGCCAGCGAACGCAAATTTGAATTTAGCAGCTGATGCTGTGCACTGAACGATCTAATTACACCGCTGTGATTGTATCAAATATATAAAAAATATTATTCTGCAATTTTTTTTTTTTTCGTTTGGAAGCTGCATTTAAAATCCACTTGGCTCAGAAATCTGAGGGGGCACGTGCCCCCTCACTTCGAATGGGCACGACGCCTCTGGAGAGGCATTGCTGCTCAGTTTTTCAACAATAAATCAATGAAGAAACAGACAGGATGTTGAGCTCTCTTCTGTACTGCTGTGTGTAAAATTAAATACTGACAGACACTCAAACAAACCAGACTACGTTCGGTTCTTATAACCACTGACTTTAATAATTCAGCAACAATAAGTAACAGGAAGCAAACAGTGCTGTCTTTGTGCTTCTTTGTAATATCATGTTAAGGATTAGTTGCCATTTATTAACCAAAATACCGTAGATGAGTTTGTTTCTTCATCAGATTTGGAGAAATGAAGCATTGCATCAGTGTTTCACCAATGGATGCTCTGCAGTGAATGGGTGCCGTCAGAATGAGAGTCCAAACAGCTGATAAAAACATCACAATAATCCACATAATAATATTTTTTAAATATACTTTATTATTAAAAAATGATTCAAAAGGATAGTTTATGTCAGGCCTTTTTTAGTATTATTAATATACTATTATAGTATTTTAGCTTTTTTAATATATAGAATAAATATACTTTCTGTGTATTTTTATATTACTTTAGATTTATATTTTAAGTTGTAATTTTGTTATATATCTTGCTTTTTTAAACTATATATTTTCAGTAATTTTAGTACTTTAGTATTAGTATCTTATTAAAATGTATGCATAACAATATTATTTTTTATTATTTTATTATATTTATTATACTATTTGATAATTTAATTTCAAACAATTTTTTTTTTTTACATGTTTTTGTCATTTTTTGTTAGCTTTTGTTTTTTAATATTTCAATTTAGCTTCATCTTTTAGTATTTTTGTACTTCAGCTATATTTTAGTATTAAACAATTATACTTTCAATGTATTATTTTATATAATATTG
Source organism: Carassius carassius (assembly GCF_963082965.1). NCBI lineage: Eukaryota > Metazoa > Chordata > Actinopteri > Cypriniformes > Cyprinidae > Carassius > Carassius carassius. The sequence goes on from NC_081768.1 coordinate 2,828,411, forward strand.
AATATAAAAATTTCACTTTAAGCTGTCAGATTTTTTTTCAAATGCTGTTTTTTTCTATTTAGCTTCATTTTTAGTTTAGTTTTGAGTAAATTTGGTACTTCAATTTAAACTTAAACTGAAACACTTTTTGTAATATTTATAGTTTATTTAATCTTCATTTCATGAAGAAAACCATTTTAATAGTTTTAGTTTTAGTTAACAATATAAAGCCCAATAGTCTCCAATAGACTTTTGACCTCTAATACTTTATAGAGAAATATTTAGCTGAATACTTAGAAAAAAAAATGCTAGAATGATTGTGTTGTTTTTAGTTTCTGTTGCATTTACTATACATTTATATGCAGAGTGTAATTTTTAAACCGGTGAGATGTCAGGGTCACCCTACAAAATATATTATTTGTGGGAGATAAATACTTATTTGATTGCAAAAATGCTTTATGTTTGAGAAGATTTTGCCCCCTTCAGTGAAGTGCACACTACAGGCTCCAAGCTTGTCGTTCTTTCATGTTTTCTAACTGTGACAAGGAGCCCCAGATCAGAACTAACTCACAGCGTGAGCCCGTCAGCGACGCACTAGAAAGACACCATGCAACTGGTTGTAGATGCTGTAATACTTACAGCTTACAACTTACAAACAAAAGCAACAGCCAATGAAATTGCAATAGAGTAAAGGAGCGCAAGGCAAGGATGAAGCACTGAGCAAAACATATGCAGCCCACGTCTCCCTAAGCCATCTCTCATCCAGACATTGCTCTCTTTTTCTTATTTTTCCTGTTCTGTATAAATCAATGCAAAAATAACTGCAAGTCTATGTTGTTTGTTTATGTTCTCAACTCTTGCATTGCTGTGGGTGGGATTCTGTTATTCTCTGCTATGATTAATTCTTTTCTGGTTATTGCAGTCCATTTACAGGAAGTTGTGGATGAAGAGACAGGCTGAATTCACTGCTCCGAGTTTTGATATCATGGAGTGCATGTGGCAAGTCACCATATCAAACAATGCTGTACAAAATCAATAAATAATAAATATGCTTTCTTGCTCACTCGCAGGGTATTTTCCAGTCTGCTACCACAGCAAATACATTTTCAAAATGAGTGTAAACCAATATTTTGCATGCTTCCTTCCCACTAGTCTGAAAAAAAAGAACAGAAAAGTCAATTAGCCCAAAATCTTAAAATTGTCCAGTGCATGAAAAACAACGTTTTTGCCTGTAGTGTCTTGCCTTAAGTTTATATTTAAATTTAGTTTTTTGGAGGTGACTTGAAATTTTGAGTACTGGTTTTGTATAGGGAAATACTGTACACTAGTTTTAGCATAAATCTATGCTAAAAGATTTATTTCTCTTCAATGCCAGAACAAACTGGTGTGCATCACATGTTTGTGTAAGCAATCAGGCAAATGATGTGTAACAAGGCGAGTGATGGGCAGATGGTAGTGTAGTGTAGGGAAAGCGCCAGATACTTCTTACTCAGCTCCTCCTTCCTTTCACACCTTGAACCCGATCTCCGCAGACCCCCTGCACTCCAGCCAGTGACTAATGATTTCTCTTCGTCACAGGAGAATAAAAACACCATCCCTGCTCATCATCTCTGTATTTTCTGTATCTGGCCTGCGATCCCTGAAGAATGCAGGACAACTGAACTGGCCTCTGTCCAGGGCAGGGAAATGGCAGATTGGTGAAATTAGGACACTTGCTGTCAATGCGAACAATGATGTTTTTATGTGCTTGCAGGGTTTCAAAGGTGCTAAATAGCTAGACTGTGCTGGCATATTGAGAGGCAAAGATTGCTGTGTGCTCCACTGAGTTTGGAAACGAGCTGAAACCATCTGTCGCAGTAAAGCGCTCATATGCTATTCATTTCTTAAGAACACACTACTCTTACTCCATGACATACAAGCACAAAAACTGTAACATGCTGTAGGCCAGGCAACATGACGCTTACCACATTTTCTGTAGTATAAGTTTCATTTTTTAATCATCTGAATCATGCTATGACTTATATTCCAAAGTAATTTACTCCAAAATTTTATTTGGCTGAATATTTACTGATGAGTTTGTTTCTTCATCAGATTTGAAGAAATGTAGCATTGCATCAGTGTCTCATTAATGATGGATGCTCTGCAGTGAATGGGTGCCGTCAGAATGAGAGTCCAAACAGCTGATAAAAACATCAAAAGTAATCCACATCACTCCAGTCCATCAGTTAATGTCTTCTGAAGCCAAAAGCTGTGTTCCATTGGTTTTGGCTTCCTCTTGTGATCTGGTCTGAATCAGGAAAGAAATCAGCATTAAGCAGCTTTTACAAGCCCAAAACAGTTTAAAACAAGTATTTGGGTGGATTTTGATGTGAGAGACAACGGTGGGTGGATTTTTTCACTGGTGGAAGCGTTATTATAGATTATGGGCTGATATCTAGGCCAGAAGTAACAGAGTAATGATGGGTTTGTTTCTTATAAACACACATCTTTTGGCTTCACAAGATGTTCATTGATGGACTGGAGTGCTATGGATTACTGTGATGTTTTTATCAGCTGTTTGGACTCTCATTCTGACGGCACCCATTCACTCCAGAGCATCCATTGATGAGACACTAACGCAATGCTATATTTCTCCAAATCTCCAAACCCATCTTGGATGGCCAATCCAAGCAAATTTATTTTTGGGTGAACTATTTTGTGTGACACACATGCCTCCACTCCACGCCATTGAGATGCAATTATCATTTTCTGCAGGTATCATAAACCTCCTCTGGTTACTTTAGAGAATTAAATGGGCTGTGCATTTTGATTAATGTTGACATCATTAGTTTGCTAATTGTTAATTCTTAATTGTTTCTGAAAAGAGGTATTTAATGTCATGCAGACTTCAAAACAGATGGCATATCTGGAGTTTATATACTGGGATGTATTGTTTCCAGATTGGCACGTTGTTTTATACTGAATGTCAAATATAAGATCATAAAACAATGGTTGGCACTGATCATTTTTTTACACACTTGAGCAGTGCTGAGTTGTAATTTTCCTCAGAGTTATTTTGGGTGTGTTTGCCTCTCTCTCCCTCTGTCCCTAAAGTCTCCAGAAAACTAGTCTGAAGTGTCTGCTCTGAAACAGCACAGAATCGATGGTTCAGGGGGTTGAGGTAACTGAGATTTTAATGAGAGAGAGCTGCGGTGGCCCTTGGCAGACGAAACCTCAGTGTCCTCTTAACAAGAGCATCTCAGCAGCAGGCCAGTGGAAAAATGAGGGTTAATTAATTAGAGATGAACGTCTGAGAGGTTAGATTTGATCCTGTGCTCTTTTTGTCTTATAAAGAGCACTGCTTGATTGTGCCATGTGGCTTTATGCCTGTTGTGCATTGCCATCAGGCACATGAGCGCTCTTCTGCTCACTGTTATCGTTATTTTTGTTGTGTAGTGAAGTACAGTATGTGCAGTTGTGCTTCCCAGCCAGTGAATGTTGCTTGTGTTTATTTGATATGTTTCAGCTCAGTCTGTGGCATTGCTCTTTGTGTGACTCCTGAGACTGAAGTGTTATCTTAAAAGTCCAGAATGCAACATGGGCATTTGTGCTAGTGCTAGTGCTAGACTTTTATTTTGTTTAACAGTGTATATGAATGCATTACAGGTGAATTCTGTCATTTTGTGGGAAGTCATGAATTTTTCTTTCACTCCTTAAAAGATGTGTTTAGCACTCTGGGCTTGTCATTTTAAACATTTTTTTAAATAAAAGTGTAAACTCTTGTCTTGCTTAGGTTGAATCAGTGTTGTAATAGTTAACTAAGAAAAAGCATTAAAAAACATTTTTTTGTTACTTTAAATAAACGTTAACTAAATTAAAATGTTTGTATAAATTCAACATTTTATTTCTACTAATAATTTTATTAAGTTAAATTGATATACTAAAATAACTAAACCTAAAACTGAAAAGAAATAATAAAAACTTTATAGACATATTATAAAAAACAACAACAAATAAAAATAAAAATAAATACTAAAACATAATAAAATAAAAAATGTAAAATAAAAAAATAAAAAAATATATTAATTATATAATTGAATTTATATTTTCACTAAATGTTGCACATGTGGGTATGGGAAAATGTAAATTTAAATACTAGAATTACATTGCCATTTTACATATTGCATTGTAATTTTTCATATTACATTCCAAAAAGAATTGTTCTACCCATATGCATCTTAATGCTGTTCTTTTGCTGCCTTTCTCACATTGCTGTTTCCTAAAGGAAGAGTTTCTCTTTTACTATAATCAGTTCAAATACTGTAACAAAAGTGTAAGTGCTTTATCTTTTTCTCCCAGGAATCTGTTAATTATTCAGATGACTCTCTATAGACGGTTTCGTCGGGCGCACGCGCCTGGACCTAAGTTAACTTCCGGTCTGTGTTGTGTATATCGGTCTGGCTGCAGTGCCTTCTACAAATGCAGTTAAAGTCAAGGTGATGAGTAGACTGAAGTTGGGGTCAGGTGGTTGTAGTGGTCAGTGGGTCAGTGGTGATTTACACGTATGACTGGTTTTGTGGTCTAGGGTCACAAAAAAAATGTAGCACAAATGTTTTTGACACCAAATGAATGATCTTCATACAGTATTGCAAATAAAGAATACGATGTTCTAACAAGCTCTTTTTGTGTTCTTCTCTGCAGGATTTGGGATGACCACCCCTGTCACGGTAGCTGGAAAGGTGTTCTTGATCTTCTATGGTCTGTTGGGTTGTGCGGCCACCATCCTGTTCTTCAACCTCTTTCTGGAGCGCATCATTACCCTGCTGGCTGTGGTGATGAAGGCCGTGCGTCTGCGCCGTCTGCGGACCAGTGGTCTCCTCCCGCCGGGGATCTGCCAGGACTTCGCGGCGAGTACGTTGCCCGGTTGGAAACCCTCTGTGTACCACGTGATGCTCATTCTGGGCTTATCAGCCATCGTGATCTCCTGCTGCGCCTCGGCCATGTACACTCCAGTTGAAGGCTGGGCGTATTTGGACTCGCTGTATTTTTGCTTCGTCACCTTCAGCACCATTGGATTCGGAGATTGGGTGAGCAGCCAAAGCGCAGCGTACGGCTATCAAGGACTTTACCGTTTGGCCAACTTCATCTTCATCTTGACTGGAGTATGTTGCATCTACTCGCTCTTCAATGTCATCTCCATCGTCATCAAGCAGGTCCTCAATTGGATGTTGGGGAAAATGAGCTGCTTGTGCTGCCAGCGCTGCAACAAATCCAACGCTTTCTTGGGACGCCGCAACGCCATCAGGCCCGGCTCGCGCCTCAGACGCGGACGCTTCGGTCGGACGCCGGACTCAGATGGACCTTGCGATAGCGACACTGAAGGACGCAGGCTCTCGGGCGAGATGATCTCCATGCGGGACTTGACGGGATCCAATAAAATCTCGCTTGCCATCATGCAGAAACAGCTGTCAGAGTCAGCAAATGGATATCCCAGAACGGTGTGTGGAAGCTCGCGGCAGAACGGCTTTTCTGGCGGCGTTGGTGCTTTGGGCATCATGAACAACCGATTAGCAGAAACCAGTGATTCTAGATAGAGGTAACATTTGTAAGCATCTCAGAAATTTTTGTTTTTAGCAGTGAAACCTCTCCAACTCTCTCTGGATGTCGAGCGGTTTGGGTTTGCGATTTCAGTTTTTGAGCTTGTGTAGAACAGCATGGCATGCATGAACGGTTTAGGACATCCTCCAAAGGATATGGATCATGACTTGCTACAAACGCGTGCTAGGAAGTAACGGTGTGCTCAAATCATGTTGGAAAGATCGTATTTATGAGCTGAACGCAAATGAGTGTCAGAAAGTCACAATTATGAGTGTGAAATGAAAAAAAATCCCTAGAGTTGGGATCCGATCCTTTCATTGAGTCATATGCAATGAATGCAGCCTTTGTATCAATGGTAAATTGCCTCAAATGAACTAAGTTGCATTCATAAATTCCGTAGTACTGTGCTATAACATTAGAATATATAATCGTTCAATTTACAGCACTAAACATTTTATAAAAGCATAAAAAGTTAAAACACACCAGATGCACATTCAGTCATAATTTTTATAGTAAGAAATCATTCATGTTTTACTTGAAACATTTATGTATAGTGCATTATTAAGTGTTCAAAAAATATATTCAGATTATATCTTTTCATAAAATGCATTATAATATTTGCAGATTTCTTTCCTTGACAACCAACCAATTCCCACAAATTGGTGGTTTGTCATGTGTTTCAATTCATTATTCCTAAAGGTGTAACAATGAATGCTACAATTAATCATGAGATCATAAAATGCATTATTAAAGTGCATTTCAAAGCATTAAAATACTTTTATAAAGCATTATACATGAAGTCTTCAACCAAAATTCACAGACCTAAGCACCTGATGTCATATTTATGACTTCCCAACTCGTAAATATGAACTTCCAGGAGGATTTGAACACACCTTAAATGACTTTGCCTTTTCTAGTAATTAACCACGACAAACCCTAATTACCCGAATCATATTCTCTAGAATTTGTAGACAATACTGTACAACATGAACTAACCCTAAACGCTCTGATGTTAGACTTGACTACCAGTGGCTATTCATAGGAGCTGAGAAGGGCTTGTCAAATCTCGGATAAGTAAAAGTAGCATCTTATTTACTTACAGCACACTTGATTTACAACTATGCATCATCTCCATGTCACAAACATATTCGTTTTTGCTTAGTCTTGAGCTGCATCCTGGTTTGCATACTTATGTTGTGCACTAAAAGTATGTACTTCACTGCTCAATGGAAAGTCCATACTCAGTATTTGGACATACTACAATGTCTCAAAATGCACAGCCTCCCTTACTATGTCAGCTGAATTCACTTGCTACATTATTATGTAATTTTTAGGTTCATGCAATTAACAAAATGTTTCAATCTGTCATTCTCTGACACTTCCTTTCGGCAAAAAGTCAAGAGTATTGTTAAAAACTCTCCCTTATTACGTTTTAATAAGTTAATAATATTTTTTTTATGGTTACACAGCATAAATATAAGTAAGTGTGTGTGTGGGGGGGGGGTGTTGAGGAATATTAGTATAAACATGAATAAAGTCTTAGTAGCTCATGCAATGTTGCTCTCTCAAGTAAATTTATTATGTTTTAAGCATTATTGGAAAACAAAACTACTAATTCAATATTAAGGTTTTTTTAATGGCTTATGAGTCATTTTCAACTCCACTTTTGATCTAGAACACTTGAGGACTGTGAGCTAGTATGGAGCACTACTTAAAGACAAATGTAGAACAAAGCTTATTTCTTTGCAACTGATGACTTAACAGTATGCAGATTAGAGGTTTGAGAGGTAGTGAGTTTGTACGATATAAGCGAGTGCGTTTGCTGAACCCCTTCAGATTTCTGGCCGCTCCGTAGGGATCTCATGGCAAAGAGATGCCACAGTTTGAAAAATTCGAGGGTTTTACACCCTCGTAGTAATATGATGAGATGCACCAATGAGCTGAGCAAAGTAACTTCAAAGCTAAACTCTGTTGTTCCCCAAAGAGGAGAGAGGAGGAAGAGATGGAGTGAGACAGAGTGAAGGAGAATAAAGTGAAGAAGCCCTAAGAGAGAGAATATGAGCCATCTATCAGCACAGAACTAGACTTCCAGCGGAGCTCGTGTTCATCTGCAAGACCTCTGCAGACCAAACGTTAGTGCCCTAAACCCCTCCTCTATCATCTTATTAACACTGTCTACATAAAAATCCTATCAGATGCCCTTGCTTGGTAGGATGCATAATATCATGTCTTGTGTTCAACATGGGAAGCTCTATTCAAATAGAATAGTCTTAGTTGTTGAAAAACCATTTAGAAAGAAGTTAAGGGAATTATGCATGCTATATTCAGTGTTTCTGCAGGTATTAAAAAGTCCATTAAAATCCACAAATGAAGGCATGTAATTAGAGTAGAAAGTCTTAAATTCATAAAGGCATGACATTAAATGTCACAAGCATTGCAAAAAAATAATAATAATAAAAAAATAAAATAAAAATAAAATAAATAAAAATTAATAATATATATATATATATATATATATATATTACCTACCGTAATTACATCAAAACTTATTTTGTGATTAATATGCATTGCTAAGGAATATTGTCCTATCCTAACAAACCATACATCAATGGAAAGCTTATTTATTCAGCTTTCATATGATTTATTATTCTCAGTTTGGAAAATTTTACACTTAAGGTCCAGGGTCACAAATGTGGTCTGAAAACAATTTTTCTCTTGCATGATGTTCTTGTTTTAATCATGAACTCACTTCATTTTGATTAATCATAAAGTACATTTAGAGATCATGATGTATTGCATTACCTTTCATTCTTTTTCTAAAATTTATTTCTTAAAAAGGTCTTAAAAATATATTACTTTTAAAACCTGCAAAAACCCTGTATATTGTTTAGCACAATTAATGTATTTAAATGCACAATCCTACACTGATGTGCTTAACAAGCAGACAACCTTGAGATTTATAAGATTGGGATGAAATTTACATGAGATTTTGAAATGGATTGGCATCAAAATATAAACAAGATTTGCACAAATTGAGTAAAGTAAAACAAAATTGTGTTTACATCTTAAGTAAAAAGCACAACCAAAAAATCAGTTGTGCTTAAACCGTTTACAGATGGTTTTCATTTAAACATTATTAGATCATGCATGTAAATGCACTCATTAACATTCTTGTATTTTTCCCTATTATTTTGAATTTGCTTTGCATTTGCAAACATAATCAACATTCTGCCAGCTAAGTGTACATCTGACTGCAAAACTGAAACCTAATCATTTCAAGATATCATGCAAACAACTCTTTCTTGTGTTGGTGGTTTAATAATTGGGACGAAATCCTTTTTTCTAAAAAAAAAAACGCTATTTAGTGTGCATGTAAATAAACTCATAATGATGCTCATTTGCTACCATAATGTGCATTTTTGAGCCGTTCTCTGCTCCCATTTGTGAATGCCACAATGCATCACTGCCCATTTGCATCAAGTTGAACTCTGATTCACTTTGTTGCATTGCAAACAAACTGGCTCATGTTGCCTCAATTCACCAGCCCTCATTGAAAATGAATAACTTCTTGCTGCAAAACCCTGCCAATGCAAACTCTCCATTTCCTCAAATGATAAATCAAACTGCTTTAATAAAACAAGGAATGTTGGTTGAATAATTGTAATCATGAGCTGTCACCCAGCATTTGTGCATGTAGCAGACAGAAACAGATGCTAACATGCTGCAAACCCTTAAATCCTGACAAGCGTAGAAGAGAGAGAAAGACAGGAGAAGAGAGGGAATCCAGTCCCTAAGTGTGAGCACAGATGTAGTTTCCATTAGCTAGCTCTCTGCTGGTGATCTGTACCATCTCTGCTCAGCTCTCTTCTGCTCCAGAGAACAACAGTTCGTGTCTGCATTCACAGCACAAAAACACACACCTACAGCACAGTTCACACTCTCTACCTACACTTAGAGTGAATCTACCTGTATGTAACTCACTGTAAATAGTCAAGCAGAACAATTTCTGATTCTTTTTGCATATTGCAAAGGGAAACTGTGAGGACTGGCCTCAGGTAGCCTCAGGTAGTTCAATCTTCTGATGTAGTTTTTTGCATGCTACTATGGTAAAGCCACACGAGAGGCACTTGTATCTCTTATAGGTCTATTTTTATATACTAATATATTAATGTATTATCTGGCAGTGATGGTGTACTTGGAAAGAACAAATGACTTGATTAAATATATGCTTGAACTGTAATGAAAACTAGGGGTTGGCAGTATGAACAAAATATAACTTATTACAAGTTAGTTAAGGTATATATCATGAAATTAAACTCAAAGATGTTTATAAATTAGGTTAACATGAGATCATGTTCATTTATAATCCAGTGAATTTGAAGGTTTTGATTATCTGATTGTGTTCTCTTTAATATGGATTATATACTAGTGTAGTTTTTAGTAAGATTAAATTTCATTTTTATTTCATATTTTATGTGCAATTGTTATTTTTATTAGCTTAGGACAAATATTTATTAGCCCCCAATAATATTTATAATTTTGATTTAATTTATTATTTCAGTGTTAGTTTTATTTATTTATTTATTTGCTCATATTTAGTTTTTATTTACAGCTTGTCATTTTAGTGCTTAAACTTGTTTTTTTTTTTTTTTTAAGTTTTAATCTAATATTTAGATTTTATTTCAGCTTAGGTTAAATTTTTTAATAGTTCATCAGTCACACTGCCGATCCCTAATGAAGCCCTATTTCACATTAGAATTTCACATAAAACTTGTAGAAAAACGCTAGTTACATAATGAAGATATCATTGCGCATGAAGAGAGAGTTTGAGATGTAAAGCAGAGCTGTGCTAACAATGCAACAGGAATGCAACTCAAAACAATTCTTGGTATGAGCTTGAGAAGGAGCGTGTTTCCAAAAGCCTGGAGATGCATTGAAATATATAAAATAAGCTTATTTAAGACTAAGTTTGTTCTCTTAAAATGCATGCATGGATCAATATCATCTGCCTTATTTTGTCCCTCAACCATGTAACTATAATGTAGATCTGACTTATGCTGTACAGTAAATCTTTTGCATTTTGCAAAATGTATCTCCATTGATTGCAATGGATCTAACTGAACTGAAGTCCTCCATTTTCTCCAGGACTTGGGAGATCTGGGAATTTCACGTTGTATTTATTTATCTATCTGTCTTTTTTCGTAGCCTCTGAAATGGACTCCACTAACTCCTCCATTATATTTCACCTTTGTGTTTTAAACAGCAATATGAAGCCAAACAAGTCCAAGTATCAGTTGTTACAAGGTTGTTTGACTTTAGTGTGTGAAGAGGAAACCAGGTTTAGATTACGCCTAATTTTTGGTAAAAAGACATGACTCGCTGTAGAGAATGGTGTCTAAATAGATGAAACAATATTAGAAATTTCTATCACTTGTTTTGTGTTTTTGTCATTAGAGTGAAAAGCTCATGTTTCAAAAGTTGAAATAAAAAGAGAAAAGGTTTCTAAATCTGTTTTTACAGTTTTTTTGTATGGGAGACCAGGGACAGTTATAACTATATCTTAAATTCATATTTAATTCTAACACTCACAATAAAGGTAAATGATTCAGCTCTTTTTTTGACAAGTTTTTTTTGTTTGCAATCTCAAGATAAGATGTCTCTCTTGGTTAACTGAAAGACTGAATATGTATTATTTAATGTGCATTAAATAATCTAGTTGATGGCTATTTATATTACACTATCAAAATCATTGCAGATAATTATAATAAAGGCTCTTTTACATCATTTTTGGCAGCTGAAAATGGTTTAGAATTCTGTAATGTTTTAAACAATATGCTGACAGAAACATATTATCCTCCTTATGTTCAGTCTTTCTCAATGTATTTATTTCATGCCACTTTTACTATTAAAGCATATGAATGTTTCTTATACCAGAAGATGGCAGGTACAATAGTAGTTGTTATGAATTATGAAGGCAAAGGCACAAAATGTACTATTATTCCTGGTCTTCCCTCTAGAAACACATGTTCAGACAGAATTTTGCATCGTTCAATGAAAAGATGTGCTTGACGTGCATATCAGATTGTATTATTGTGATGAGTGTGACTCATGAATTTTCATCATCATTACATTTTAAGAAAGAATCCATATCAGTATGCAAGAAGAGCAGAACAGAATTTGTGTTCGCCTACTCAATCTATCTCTCCTGCTCTCTTTATTTCTCGGTTTTTGCAGAAACATGCATGTGAGCTAAACATCGGATTAGGTTCATGTAAGTCAAAAGGGGAAATTTACAATGAAAGTTAAAGTCCACATGAAACTTTTTTGACATTTCTGATTGAAACACGAAAAATCTTTTGGGAATTTATTGGATGAAAAAAAAATTAAATGTGACAGGTAGGAAAATAAGACCATAAGCATTATGACATTAACTAAAACTAAAATTAGGAGTATTATGGTATTATGGTTAACTAAAACTAAAATTAAATAAAAATGGACTGAATTAACAATTAAAATAAAAATCAATTAAATTATATGGACATATAAAAAACGGATTAATATGACAAAACAGAAAAAATACTAAAACTTTAAATAAATTGAAAAAAATATATATAAATAAAATAAACTAGCAAATATTAGAAACTTTATCAAATATTAAAAAACTATAATAATATATCATTATTTAAATAAAACTGGTTCATGAAAATCTGTTAAAAGTAAATAGTCTAAATGTTTAATTCAAAAATATAAATATTTCATAAAAAATATATTTACATGTTTGTTTTTTTAAGTAAATTGGATTGATTTTTGATTTCATCCAAATCAAATTATATTAGTAGTTCAAGAAATGGTTGAGACAGTTCTTTCTTTCTTTCTTTCTTTTTTTATTTCTGTCTGTCTGTCTGTCTTTCTTTCTTTCTTTCTTTCTGTCTTTTCTTTCTTTCTTTCATCATCTGTGTGGTGTGAAGAGCTGGTCAGTAATCTAGACCTGGTTACCTGGTTATCATAAGTCTTTCTTTTAGGCCCGTCCCATGTTGCCTGCATCGTGGCGTTCCATTGATTTACTGTATGCAAATTACTTCTATGTTGCAAGTTGCACATTTATAATGATGATTGTACTTTTATATTTATTTTAAAAAGATGATATCTAATGAGTCATGCATATAAGAAATAATAAAATAAAAAAATCTATTCTGAGAATCTCTTGTCTTTTTTCCTTTCATACCTTGTGAATAATTGCACATACTGCCATCTGTGGTTCATATTATTGAAATTGATCCGTGAATTTTTTTTAGCCTTTGCAAGACAGCATAACAGATGAGCTGCTTATGACAACATTTTATATGAATAGTTCATCTATAGGTGACCATACAGAAAGTCCTCTTTTTACCAGCTGAGATTTCTAAATTGCCAAACATGTCTGGGTTTTGGCTTTGTTTTTATACATGCTGAAGGTGATGACTGAAAAGTATTTTTATCAATAGCATAGGCATTGTACATAATCGACCAATTGAGGCTATCTATCTATCTATCTATCTATCTATCTATCTATCTATCTATCTATCTATCTATCTATCTATCTATCTATCTATCTATCTATCTATCTATCTATCTATCTATCTATCTATCTATCTATCTATCTATCTATCTATCTATCTATCTATCGTCTTTGTCTTTTTAAACTACTTAAACGTTTAACTACTTAAAACTTAAAACCTTCTGACTTAGAGGAATTAAATCTGCTTCAAACGTTCAGGTCAGGCTTCCTCAAGCCATCAGTTATATCTAAAAAATAAAGAGTAACTGAATTGAATCGTTTGTGCTCTGTAATCTCTAATATTTTAGTAATAAGACTGTCTATAGTTCACGGCATTTGAAAATTTGAATTATAATTACATTTATTTAAAGACAGAGCCACGATTTGTTCAGTAAACAATTGTTAAATAAGAAGCAATTTTATGTTTGTTTGTTTTTCCCCACTGTAGGGAAAAATGCTAAAAACTCATTTTTGAGTTGCATTACGTCCTATGTTTAAGTATGTTTTGGAAACTGAGCTCATGTTACCTATTCAGCAGTTATACACTTTTCTCAAGGTCTATGTCTCGTAACAGTTTAGTGTGTGAAGACGTGTCAGAAAGCATTTGTGTGTTTTCACTAGTGTATGTCTGCTTGACTGAATCTTCCCGATGATGCTCATTCAAACTGAAGCAGCGTTTTCACTCCAGTCTGCCGTCACCACTGAACAAATTGTTTTTCTACACTAGCTGAGGCCGTGATCCTCGTGCACAGAAACAAGCTGTGTAGCTGAAGCGCTCTGACTAGCCCTGAGCGAATTACAAACAGTCCTACACAACCTGAATAATCACGGCCTGCTAGTCAATAGGTCTTTTGTGGGCTTGCATTAAACAGAGATATAATAACAGCTGCTTACATCAGGCTAACACACATCATCACTGTAATGCAATGCAAATCTCTGTGTTGTCACAGAACAGTAATTAGAACTAAACCGGCAAGAAAAATGCATGGTTGAATAGAATAATTGGCAGGCACCTAGTTCGGCTGATTATTGCACACTCAAAAAGCATAAATGACCATTTACTTCAAAAGATGTCTGAAATAGTACATAGTACCAAATGATCAGAAAATGAAAACACTCTGCGGCATAATGGGCTCTTATCATTTATGTGATTTTTTTTTTCCCCTAGAGGAGACTGGTCCTAATGTTGGTCATGATGTCTTGCACAGAAAGTTTTATGACAATTTTCCAGCCTTTGTCCGAGCCTCAGAATAAATGGGCCATAAATATTTTAAATTGTTGAAATGGGTCAATTATAATTGGCATCCTTCACTAAAAGATGGTTTTGCATTATAGCACCTGACAGAATCACAACACAAGGTTTTTATTAGTATATTATTTATTAGTATACACAGGTTTTGTGTGTGTGTGTGTGTGTGTGTGTGTGTTTGTGTGTGTGTGTGTGTGTGTGTGTGTTTGTGTGTGTGTGTGTGTGTGTGTGTGTGTGTGTGTGTGTGTGTGTGTGGAATACAATTATGCCAAAATACAGCAAAAGCAGTATTATTGTGAAAGATGTTTTACTATTTAAAATAACTGCTTTATTTTAAACAGATAATTTTTCAGCATCATTACTCCAGTCTTCAGTGTCACATGATCCTTCAGAAATCATTATCAGATATTTCAACATTTTACTGATTTGCTGTACATTGAATCATATAAACACAGACTTTTTAGAAGAAATTAATACTTTTATCCAACAAGGATGCATTAAATTGATCAAAAATGCCAATGGCGATATTGTTACAAAAGATATCTATTTCAAATAAATGCTTTTCCTTTGAACTTTCTATTCATCAAAGAATCCTGAAATAATAAATTACATTTTACGTCATAAAATTTTACAATACCATATTTTAGTTAAATAAACAAGCTGTATTTGTTAGGGAGGATACAATATTACAATACGTTTACATATGCGATTATCTATGTTATTATTTACAATATATTTATATATCAGTACAATGAGCTATTAAAAAAATACAGGAAACTTTTCTTTTTCATGATGTGACCCATTTAAAGCAACAGTTCGGCTTCAGAAGGCTTGGAATATAGCACATGAACTATTTTTATGGTCATTTTTAAGGTGTGCAGTGTCTGTTGCTCTCAGTTTTCATCGTATGGTCAAGATCAGCATGAACCTTTCCTTTCATGCTCCACAGAAGAAAGTAAGTCACATGTTGATTAGCTGCTGTCTTTTTTTGTTATTCCAGTGCTGGTCTTATAAAATCGACTGTTGAAGCGGGTCAACCAATTGTTGTTGAATAAGCATTTAAAATGCATCATATAGACTATGCAGCACTGCATGATTAATTTAGACATGGACATTAAACTGTCATTTATGTTTGTTCGTACAGTAGATAGCAGACGAGCACAGTCTGATGCTTCCTCCTCATTCAGGTGAGAACGTGGCTGGGGAAACACAATACTGTTTTTAGCTCTATTATCATGTGAAAGTGGCAGCTGAACTCATGCAAGTGCTGGAGCAAAATGAGGTTTAATTTGGCAGATGCTTTATGCTTCGGGGAGGACAGAATAACAAGCATTTACTGACCAATTTTAGACTTTGAAATTGTATAAACTGCCTCTATAGAAATATATTTGTGCAGTACAACATCAGCCCAGACCAGAATAATGAGGCTGAAAAATATACTTCCAAGATAACTGCTGTTTGTTAATGCCAAATATGTCTATTACTATTGCTCACGTACAGTTAGTCATTTGAGCAAACCACTAAAACTAATAAAAAGTGAAAAGTGTCCAGAGCACTTTACAGAGAACTTTATTGAAAATACTTCACGTGATTGTTTGCTTATTTCTTTTTGTTTTATGAGTCTTTACATTGTTTTATGTGTTATAGCTAGTTATATACATGCAAAGCAAGTTATATAATTTTTGAAATAATTAATATTATTATTATTTCATATTATTAAGTAGTTTATTTATATTTACTTAAAATCTTACTGAAATCGGTATTCACATCCTTTTTATCAAATCAGATCAACCGCATTTATAGAATTTTTATTATTATTATTATTATTTATATATATATTATTTTTGTGTTTGTGTGAATTTTTATTCTCCCTTCATATCGGCACACTTATTTATCTCAAAATTAAATTTTGTATGAAATAATGAAGTGATTTTAAGTCTTCAGAGTTCAGAAGTTGGTAAGTTCTACTCACATGTAACATTTTTTATAAATTTTTAGTGCTTAACAAATTTAAGTGTCACTTTAAATTCACATGAAATTTAATTTTTCAGCTGCAATTTTTTTTGTCATATTTTTTGTCATTCTTTTGCATGCTATTTAGCAGATTATATTTTTTTAACAGCAGCAATAGTAGGTAGGCTATTTTGGCTTGTAATGTTCCACCTGTTTCAATATCCCAACACATTTAATAATGTAGCTTGAGATAACATAATATAAATTATTAGCAAATTAAGACAGTCTTTTGAAATCTTACACAAATTTACTTGGACATTTCTCCAAAATAGAAAAAGCGTGCGTTCCATAAAATGACCAGCTCATTGAGGATAGGTTTTGTTAAAACTATCTGTTTGCTGTATTGATTCTGCTTTAGTGGCTAATTAGAACACACTCAGTTGAGGAGAAGATAAAGAGGCCTAAATATGGAGAAACCTCAGAGTCGTGTTTCCTTTGCAAACGCTGCACACGTCGCAGCACAGACCCATCAGCTCATTCTCATCATGTATTCCACGTGTCAGCAGCTTTACATGTCAAATAAAACCTCCACATGTGACGAGAGTTGATTTATTCTACAGGCTGACGGTGAAACCAGACAGACAGTGTATGTCCCCTACCAACACCCACAGAAGAGCTAACGGGAAAGTCAATTCAGGGATGAGCAAAAGAGCGCTGCTAAATACTCTGATTGATGAAGCCGTTTCCTCAACAGCTGTCTGCCAAATTATCAGAGAACTGGAGGAAGCAGAGAAGGGCAGGAGGCACCTGATTATTGCTGATGAAGCAAGAAAAGATGAAAACCGGCTCCATCATGTCATGGTTTGACTTTTAAAATTCACCTCAAATATCCCATAAAAAACCACAGTTTTCATATGTTTATGTATTTCTTATTGAAAAAAGAACTATTGGCATGACATATCAAAATCTGTTTGTCTATTTTACATTTTTTACACGTTACATTGATTTTTTCCCCTTCCTTTCATTATTTCCCTTACCTTTGATATTATGTATTTATTTAAATATTTGAATTTTTATGTTTATGTGACATAATATTTGAATTTATATTTATTTATTTATATACATGTATTTTTCCTTCCTTTAATGTTTAACCTTTCCTTTATTTATTTGACTAATAATGTATGACTTTTAATTAATTAAAATTTGAATACATTTTTCCTTTTCCTTTTGAATTCACCTTTGTTTAATTTTACTTATTTATATTTAATTTTATATTTAATTATTTAAATGTATTAATTTTTTTATTTGCATGCTTACAGTAGTCTTTAGCACAGACGATGTAATAATTAACTCCTCTCTAGACCATTATTTCCAAACTCAGAATTTAAAAGGCATTAGTTTAGGGTTAAGCACATCAGAAATGAGCCTGTCGGTGTCAGGTTATGCTATGCCAGCATTTCTGTTTCGATGGAAGTGTAGCATCCCGTGCTAAACTGAAGAGTCTGCTATGAATGCTATCGTACATTGCACAAACAGGCATATTCTGATGATAAATGAGATTAGTGTGGCCGGTGGAATTAATTAAATGAAATGTCATGAATGCAAAACTCATGATATCAAAGTAATTGCATATTCAGCATGCTTTACTCCACCTATTTTGTGGATTTAACGTCTGTGTCATTTAATGTATATTTGGCATTTATTTCCTTTTCACAGCTGAACCTGCCATGATAATGAAACCTCAGTGCATAATAGAACATTGAAAGAGCCAATCTGTATGGTAATTCCTTCCACACACACACACACACACACACACACACACACACATGTCTTCATGCTTTGCTTGTCCCTTCAGACAGCTGGTTTCTCCGCTCACGTGTAAAAATCTGTTGAGTGGAGTTAATAGTCACTATAAGACAGCAGCTCTTCTTTAATTCCCTAAGAAGTGGCTGCATTACAGGCTGCTTTTGAACACTTGTGCATTAACACGCTTCAGCTCCGTGAAATCAGCTATAAAGTCATTTTGAACGAAGATGGTATATTTCTGATGTGTTTTTAATTTAGTACTTTTTCAAATTACATTTGGGTTTAGGTTTATTTACTTTCAGCAGTGATTTTGATGTTTGCATTTGTTGTATACACTCATTTATATACTCATGGGAATAGATTTGGAGAAATGTAGCATTATATCACTTGCTCACCAATGGATGATCTGTAGTGAATGGGTGCCGTCAGAATGAGAGTCCAAACAGCTGATAAAAACATCACAATAATCCACAAGTAATTCAAACCACTCCAGTCCATCAGTTGATTTCTTGTGAAGTGAAAAGCTGTGTGTTTGTAAGAAACAAATCCATCGTGTTTTGTAACTTCAAACTGTTCTTTCTGAGTCACTGATCCATATTATTGCTTTCTCTATTGAAAAAGTACTTTCATCTGATTCAGGAGAGAAATCTGCACAGATCAAGCACTGTCTATAAGCTAGATCGTACGAAACTAAGAGTGGATTTTCATGCGAGAGTCAACAGTAGATGGACTTGTTCAATGGATGAAGCGTATATATGGATTATGGACTCGTATTTTAGCCGTAACAATGGTTTAAAGTTAAAAACATCTCAATGATGGATTTGTTTCTTACAAACACAAAACTTTTGGCTTCACAAGACATTAACTAATGGACTGGAGTGCTGTGGATTATTGTGATATTTTTATCAGCTGTTTGGACTCTCATTCTGACGGCACCCATTCACTACAGAGCATCCATTGATGAGACACTGATGCAATGCTACATTTCTCCAAATCTGATGAAGAAACAAACTCATCCTGATCTTGAATGGCCTGAGGTTGAGTACATTTTGTATGAACTATTCCTTTAAGTCTTCTGAGCTTTGATTGCAAGTGCTTTATTGTAAACATGTTTTCTGTCAGTTTTACAAACTAAAGGACATTTTGAATTTTTCTTTTTTTTGTCTGTTTGTTTTTTGTAATGAACATTTCTTCAAATATAATAAAAAATTTCAGCATCTGGTTTTTCCATTCTTCGGAACCTCAAAGTTTCAACCTTTGACAAATCGACTGACATGAGTTTCTATCACTTACCGTAAATTGTACATTCCTCATCTCTCTATTATTCCCCCTGAAGAGAGCACAACATGCTCAACAGAAAGATTTGCATTTCTTTGATGGATGGCCTGTGTTTCAGCAAAGTGATTTTCTGTGCAAACCAGCCTCGGGCACAGCACATTAAGACAGAGCACGAGTTAATGAACTGTGTATGAATATGCATGCACAGCCAGGATGCAACAGCAGCTGCGCATAAACAACTATTTGCCAAGCATTGCAGATAGTAGATATTCCTCTTGATGTCCTGCACTGTGAGAGAGGTGGATTCATGCATGTACGGTGCAGAGATGGGAGAAGGACAGTGAGAAACTTATTGTTTTGTTGATGGAATTGGTTTTTCGTTGACTATGAATTTCTTTGTGTGAAAATTTCATACAGCAGCTCTTTATTACAAAACCACAGGCCTTATGCAGCTAAATAAGCAAACAGTATCAGGTTTGTATTCAGGAAACAGATCCATTAATCATCGAGCACCACATAATTTCAACCCCATAACAACAGATTTGAAATTCAAAGGCATTGTGTTTAGCCTAATTTAAATAGATATATGAGACATGGTAGCATTAATATTAGCATTACCATTAGCATTAACATTAACATTTGCATTAACATTTTCATTAACATTAACATTTATAATGACAATGGCATTTCTCTTTTTAAAAAATGCATGTTGAAAGGGCAACCATACAACAATCAATATTCTTGTTCTTTTCCAATCACATTTTTTTTCTGTTAAAAACTTATTTGTGTAAAGTGATTAATTTTTATGATAAATCAAACTATTGGCAAAGTGCCAGAGTCAATAAACAAGCATTCAGATAACATTCTGATAAGATTTAAATTCTAAAAGAAGTCCGGATCTGAATCAAAAGATTCACCAACCTGCTCTGAATAATGCAAACCTTATGATATATTGTAACATCTCATGAATATTCATAAGAACAGTTTTAATATATTATAATATTTACTTATTTGTGGTTACAGCTTTTATGAGTATGATTATTTTTAAAACGAACACATTGCATCCACTGTTACAACTGATTATATTTCTCATAGTTTTAATGTATCATAAGTCTCATATCTTGCCGTTTTTCTTATGCTACTTTACTTAAAACAGTCAAAGATCACTTATAAGTATTAGTAGTAGTAATAATAATAATAATAATAAAATTCTCATAAGATTCTCCCATAAGATCAGATATCAGATCAGATGCATGTGTAATATGAAACATTGAGTGTAAACTATTTTTATTGTATTATAAGTTTGATTATTTTAATGGTAGTCTTTAGACAGCTGTTGATAAGTAACTCTGCATCTATATCAACTAGCGGTCATCGGAGTATTAGTATGTCTGCTACTGTAAATATATGCTAACACTTTATTTTGATGGTCAACCAACAGATAAACTGACTAAAAGAATCTTTGCAAGTAGCCTACATCAACTTATTCTACCATACTAGATTCGACCATTCTTGAGCATACTGATACTCTAATGAGAGTTAGTTGGGATGTAGTGGCAAAGTTACAGGTACTTATAGCCGATTGATTAAAGGGACCATCAAAATAAAATGTAACCATATAAAACATTGCATTTTTTCAGTTTGAGTGTTAAGCTCATATCAATTAATTAACATTAGCTCCACAGAAAACACTCAAATAACACTCAACATCTAACCACTCACAAGTTGTTGTAAGATACTGTGCAGATCTATGTCAAGATATGATACAGTCCATTATACTGTAAATAAAGTAGATTTAATATGGTGTTCATTGTGTGTTATAAATAATCATACTCTTAAACTTATAACCACAAATACGTAAGTATTATGACGTATTATAATTGTTGTAATGATTATTCATGAGTTGATATAACATTGTAGTAAGTTTGTGAGAGGAAAGGAAGAGGACAAAGGGGTCGGCTGGACTGCTGACTAATTTATTAACTCAAATTCAAACTCAAATTTTTTAAACACCAATGGTGACTTTTACTCTGACATCAACACAGACACGATCGCACAACACTTCCGGGTTACTCGTTCCGGTTCCGTTTCTGGTTCGCGTCAGCAGTCTGTCTCTCTCTCGACTGTTTCTGTCTGTCCTGGCGTTTTATACTCTCTCCGCACCAATTACTGAAACAAGAGACAGGTGTTGATAGTTTTCGCCCAAACCACTCACTCACCGCTCGTCTCCTGATTCTCTCTCCCGCTGCAGACTTCGCTAAACCACGCCCCCCCTGCCACATACCCCCACCACCGGTCTCAGGCCGGGGAGCCATCCGGTCTGCAGCCCCCCCCCCATTTCTGGAGAGGAAGTTGGCCACCGCCATCTGAACACCCGGCCTGTGGATCACCTTGAACTTAAAAGGCTGAAGAGCCAGATACCAACGAGTGATCCGCGCGTTGGTATCCTTCATGCGGTGGAGCCACTGCAGCGGAGCGTGGTCCGAACAGAGGGTGAACTCCTGTCCCAGGAGATAATAGCGGAGGGTGAGGACGGCCCATCTGATGGAAAGGCACTCTTTCTCTATGGTGCTGTACTTAGCCTCTCTGTTCGAGAGCTTCCGGCTAATGTACAGCACTGACCGTTCCTCCCCCTCTATCTCCTGGGACAGGACTGCCCCCAGCCCCTTGTCCGACGCGTCCGTCTGCAACAGAAAAGGGAGAGAAAAATCAGGAGAGTGTAACAACGGCCCGCCACACAAGGCAGCCTTGACCTGGGTAAAGGCCTGCTGACATGGTTCCGTCCACTGGACCGTATCTGGCACCTCCTTTTTAGTAAGGTCAGTCAAAGGGCTGGTGAGGTCCGAATAATTAGGAATAAACCGTCTATAATATCCCGCCAGCCCCAAGAACTGCCTTACCTCCTTTTTGGTCTTGAGACGTGGGCAGGTCGCAATAGCGGCGGTCTTGTCAATTTGGGGACGCACCTGTCCATGCCCCAAGTGGAAGCCCAGATACCTTACTTCCACATGCCCAATCACACACTTCTTTGGGTTGGCTATGAGTCCAGCCCCCCTCAGCAATCTCAGGACAGCCCTCTGATGCTGCATATGCCGCTGCCAATCATTACTAAATATAATGATATCATCCAGGTAGGCAGCCGCATATGCAGCATGGGGCCACAGAATCTTATCCATGAGGCGCTGAAAGGTAGCCGGTGCCCCGAACAACCCAAATGGAAGGGTAACAAACTGTTGTAATCCAAATGGCGTTGTGAAAGCTGTCTTTTCTTTGGATAATGGAGACAAGGGGATCTGCAAATAACCCTTTGTTAAGTCCAATGTCGAATAAAAACGAGCCGTGCCTAGCTGATCAAGCAACTTGTCAACCCGTGGCATTGGATATGCGCTGAATTTCGACACAGCATTCACCTTGCGGTAATCCACACAGAACCGGACTGAGCCATCCGTTTTCGGAACTAAAACTATCGGGCTCGCCCAGTTACTATTGGATTCTTCTATTACCCCCATGTAAAGCATTGTGCATAATTCAGCCTGAACTACCTTTTTCTTGTGCTCAGGTAAGCGATACGGCCGGCTGCGAACTACCACGCCCGGCTCGGTCTCGATATGGTGCTGAATCAGGTTAGTACGGCCTGGTAGGGGCGAGAAGACGTTGGCAAACTGCCTGTAATTTCGTTAAATCAGTGAGTTGGGACGGCGAGAGGTGATCTCCCCCTGGGGCCAGGGCGAGGGATTGTGGTTTGACATTCGCCTCTGGTCCGAGATCATCCTCCCCACCAATCACCGTTGCCAACATCACTGATTCCGCCTCATTCCATTTTTTTAGGAGGTTGAGGTGATAGATCTGACGGGGCCTTGTTCCTATCGGACCATATTACCTCATAATCGAGATCTCCGACTTGTCGTGCGACCACAAACGGTCCCTGCCACTTAGCCATTAATTTAGAGCTCAACGTTGGGAGTAATACAAGTACTTTCTCTCCCAGTGCAAATTTGCGTAATCTAGTTCCCCTGTTATACAGCTGGCTCTGGCGGTCCTGGGCTTGTAACAAATTCTCCATTGATAGCCGCCCCAACCTGTGGAGTTTTGTTCTCAAGTCCAGCACAGACTGAATTTCGTTTTTGCCCTGAGATGGCCCCTCCTCCCAAGTTTCTCTCAGTACATCCAGCACCCCTCGGGGCTGGCATCCATAGAGAAGCTCAAAGGGGGAAAACCCCGTGGAGGCTTGTGGAACCTCTCGCACAGCGAATAACAAGAGCTCTAGCCACCTATCCCAATTCTTGGCGTCTTCTTGAACGAATTTACGGATCATGGATTTAAGTGTGCGATTAAACCGTTCGACCAGGCCGTCGGTCTGTGATTGATAGACGCTAGTTCGAATCGATTTAATGCCGAATAATCTGTACAGTTCGCGTAGCGTATGTGGATATGTATTTGGTACTCATCAGCCTGACCGGGGGTGGCCTGTGGGACATCCGGGACCCGGATCATCGTCCCCACTTCCATCACTGGACACCTGTCCACGAAATGCTCCGGGTCCCCGCAACGCCAACAGGCCAGCCCAGACCTCCGGGGCGGGACACGAGGAGGGCCGGGTGGACGGGACCTAGGGAGAGGGACAGGTCGAGAGAGAGAAGGGGAGGAGAGAAAGGGAGAGAGAGAGATGTTAAGGGTTCGCCAACCCCTGGGCACGCCACCATGTGGTCCTCTGCTAGATGGATGGCCGAGTCCAGTGACGTGGGATGGTGACACTGGACCCACTCGGCTGTTTTCTTCGGTAGCCGAGCGATGAATTGCTCCAGCACCACGAGGTCGATGATGTGTTCCACGTCACTCCCCTCGGCCAGAAGCCACTTGCGGCAGGAGTCCCGGAGCTGCTGGGCCATCGCGAAGGGCCGACCGGTTTCCCCAGGTCCAGGGAATGGAACCGCTGGCGATGCTGCTCTGGGGTCCGGCCGACCCGCTGAATGATGGCCCTCTTTAGGTCGTCGAAGACTAGGAGGTTCGCCACCGGTAACTGTTGTGCGGCCACCTGGGACTCGCCCGAGAGCAGGGGGATCAGTGGACAAAAACAAAACAAAACACTGAGACATTATATAATAATGACAGAATATTCATTTTTGGGTGTATTATCACTTTGAATCATGTCACTATGTCCACTATCCTGATAATAACAGTATTAAGTCACAAAGACACACACAGGCCTCCACTAGGAGTGTTTCCTGATGATGACCCATCCATTTACAATGAGCTATTCTGGGTCAGTGGTTGGAGAGATAGCATGATGTGAAGTGTGTAATGATGGTGTATGATTTTGGGTTCTGTCAGCTGATTGGCGTCCCGCTGTCAGCACACATGACAGGCTGGGCTTCCCGTTCACGTGTGCCTTTAACACCCTTAACAGCAGCCACATGCTGACCGAGCGATTTCTGCAGAATAATGACTGCTAGCAAGAAAGTTTACAGACTTACCATCTGTCAGTGTTGCATTAGTTTGTCTTTGCTGTTATGCTGAGTTTACATGCATGAGTATACGTATATGGGATATTTTGGTCTTTCTGGGTCCATTTCAGTGTGACTAATTGATTTTATTACAATGGTGAAAACGTTTGCAAACATCTTTCCTCACCAAAACATGTTTCTGGCACGAGTCCATTAGACAGGAGATTTGTTGTTGCGGAGTTGCTATTTTTTTTGTAACTTTTAGTGAAGATAACTATGTAAATGCTTTGGTAGAGTCTTATTATGCATTTGCTTTAGTGTTCTGGGTGGTTCCTAGGATCAGAGGTGGAAAGTAACGAATTACATTTACTCGCGTTACTGTAATTGAGTAGCTTTTTTGTGTACTAATACTTTTTAAAGTAATTTTTTAAATCTGTAATTTTACTTTTACTTAAGTATATTTTGTTTGAAGTATTGTACTTCGCTACATTTTAAAACACATTAATTACTGAGTAAAAAAAATAAAAATAAAAAAAATAAATCGCTCCCTGGAAACTACGGCATAATGGGCAGGAGGGCAAACTGGCGCTAAAATCACAAGAAAGATGCAGACGGACAAAACAGGCGTTAATGGTGCAGACACCGCTGAAAACGAAACCCCGTCATATTCTGAAGTTGAACTCGAAGGAAATGAAGTGAACCCCTGGCCATATGTATGCTCTATTATGCAGTGTAAGCTGTACTTGCCTAGGAAGACCAAACTAGCAGCTTATAAAATCTCGACAAGACATCAACCCTTCGCAAGAATGTAGAGGTAAGCTAAATAATTGCATCGTTGCATTGGTGGTTAAAATGAAGCTTTGACATTTTAGCAAGAGGTTTTGCACAAATTAGCTAAAAAGACCGTGGTGAGGAGTGTGCTATTTGTGTTTTAATGATGTGCACGCGCATTTATAGTGCGTTCTTTCACTGTGTGATTCAGTCTCCTAAAATGCATTTAGAATGATCACAAAATTGAAGATATAGCGGCAGAAAATTCACATATTTATGTAATTTCATATATTAAATCAAATTCACACAAAGAATGCCATCGTTTCCTCCAAAAATCATCATGAATATATACATACATATATATAACAGTTCAGTAAACAAGTTAATTAAGAGACTTGCATTTTAGACACCATATTGCCTTTTTTAGCTCTATTTCTACAACAGAAAATAATCCAAACACAGCCACCAAAGCACAGTTTTGCGTCTCTGAGCAACGTGACAGTGTTTCGTTCCTGAATGAATCAACCGTTTAAATGATTCGGTTCAATCGCAATGACTCACTTTTTAACAGTGACTTGCTGACACATACTGGCCATTTTAATTTCACATTTAAAGTATCTTTTGATTTTTTTAAATAATTAATTTCTTATCATTTCAAATGAGTATTCAACATTTTATGTCTTGTATATCAAAACATTATTCATGCATTTTTAACTGCAGGTTAAATGCATTCTTGTCCTGCACTAAACAGTGTAATACATCTAAATGCCACTTCCAATGAATCTTTGCATTTCCTCTGCATTAAAAGATGAGTTTGTTGATACTGATTTGCCTGGTAACAGCCCAAATGTTTTATTATTCTAAATAACTGATTCCTTTAATTAAAAACAACTAGTTTGAGATTAATAGACCTATCCCAGGGGTGTCAAACTCAGTTCCTGGAGGGCCATAGCCCTGCAGAGTTTAGTTCTAACCCTGCTCCAGCACACATATCATGTAGTTTTCAAATAAACCTAAATGATTAGATTAGCTGGATCAGGTGTGTTTAATTAGGGTTATATCTAAACTGTGCAGGACTGTGGCCCTCCAGGAACTGAGTTTGACACCCTTGGCCTGTCCCATTTTGACTCCCTCCCACTGTTAAAATGTAACTAAGTAATTTTTACTCTGAGTTAAGCTTAAATGAGCTACTTTTTACTTTTACTTGAGTAGATTTTTAGACTGGTATATTTACTTGTACTTAAGTAAAATTTCATTAATGTAATGGTACTTTTACTTGAGTAGAATATTTTTGTACTCTTTCCACCTCTGCCTAGGATGTTGTTATGCGGTTTTCAGCTATGTTTGCTACTTTTCTGTTCATAACGCTGACTGTTTACTTCAGCTGTAACTTGTCAAACTACAAACTGCTTTTAATTTGAAGGGATTTGGGAAATAAGTCCTCTGTGAAAGGCATTTCCCTCCAGCGAAGATGAGTCGAATGCAGATGATCTATGTGTCATCCCTTTATGTTCTCCATGGTGCTTTCTGTTTTTTAATCTCCATATTTTATGTTTTCGACAACACACATCATTTCCATACACTGACACACATCTTCCTCTTACTGGAATGAGGGGAAACACATTTGAATCTGCAGAGACTCTGGAAACATTTATTGGATTTTAAGCAATAAAGATGCTCTCACACATTCAGATTGACCTCCACAGATGAGTGAGGACTGAGAGACAGACTGTGCCACATCCATCACTGACAGATGCGAGTGAGTGATGCTGACAGATGACACAACCCTTCAGATCCAGTGATGACATTTAACATGTGTGAGAAGAGGTCAAAGGTTAACATCACTCACCCTTCTACGTATAAGCTTAAACAGATGTGATGTGTTTGTCTAGCCACCAGGGACTAGTCATTATTTGTTTGAAATGTAACAGTACAATAATGATTTTGAGCGAAAGCGTAAAATGTGGTGTGCATTTATGTGTCTCTGCAGATCCTTCAGAGGAAATACTACAAGCACAAGCTTATTTTAACCAGATCATTGATGATTTCAGTCTGATCTGAACTGTTTAAGTAGCACTAAATGATTTATGATTCTGTCACAATGTGATGGGACTTAACTGTGGAGCAATGTGAACTATATTGGATCCAAAAGTGAACCTGGAGCATGTAAGCACTTCTTCTCATTTCACATACTTGGCTAACAATAATGCAGTTGGTATAGACCACATAGAGAAAAATGAAGTGCTATAGATGACATTACCCCTAAAATACAAATAGTCAGCCAATATGTCTTAACCAAACTGACATTATGAAAAAAATAAAATAATAAAACAGCTTACTAAACCATTAGTTGTTATATAATAATAATAATAATAAAAATTATAATAATCAAAAAAACATTTGAAGATGTGTTTTTGTTGAGGATCATATTTGATACATCAGGGCTTTATGGCTCATGTAGAAAGATATAATGATATAATAACATGAAGGACAAAACAATACTCATTCTTGCTCAGGTTGGTTCTCTGAATAAAATTATGATATTTTGTGCGGATACTGATATTTATATGGCCAAAAAGTAAGATGACATTCTGATAGCTTGTAACGTAAATCAATCTCAGATCAGGGCCCAGTTCCCCAAAACGTTCTCATCGCTAAGTAGTTCTTAACCTATTCCTTAACCTCTCTCTTAACCTTATGGCACGATTCCCGACACGTTCGTACGATAAGTATATCTTCTGTAAGTCACACTTTCGTAAGGTTGGTATGGACCATTCGTAGCTCTCTCTTATCGTTGTTTGAGCTCAAGACGCTAGTCGCCGCAGTCTTTAAAAATCAGCACAGCGCAGTACAAGTCAAACTATGGTATGTTGACAATATTGTGGCTCAACAATGATTTTATGTTATGGACTGTAATAATCAAAACTCCATAATCATCGGGAAGAAGGAGGCGGACAATCAAAATGAAACTTTAATAATCAAAATAAACACAAAACAGCACATCAGCCCCTCGCGGACGACTGATGCGCACAAATAAAAACCAAAACATAAAATAAAGCCCAGGCCTGGTCCTCTCTCGTCCTTCACTGTCGTCGCTCCTGTTTTATATCCTTCCATCTCCTCCGTGGGACTCAAGACCGGTGGGTCCAACAGGTGTCGTTCATCTCCAATCACTCCACCGGCCTCGCTCGTTCCCACGTCCATCGGCCCCACCTCACTCGTCACATGGACATTTTAAGACTCATAATAAATTATGTTTGCAATGGATACAGGCCTATTTATGAAGCTGACTTTATGTGGTATCAGAATATGGTGGTAATTAGCCTAGGCTTTTTGTAATGTAATTAAAGCGAATTGGCAGTCACTTTTGATAATTAAAATCTGGAAACAATTTGGCTCTAAATGGCTAAGATCTATAAATGGGTAAGCAGGGTGGTGTCCAGTTCCAACGTGTCCTTGTATTGAATCAAAGACGGAGCAGAACGCGGAGCCGTTTAGTCCATGTCAATTTTTTTTATTCGGCAAAACTTAAGCCCTTTTGACATTTTGCCTGACGTGGCTATATTTAAAAAAATTCGCCCAAGACAACTCATTATGGACCTGCTGGACCTTCTCAGACCTGCGCTTGCCAGGCTAAAGCAGCGGAATTTTGCTTTAAGCCCTGAAGTCCAGCTGCTTGCAGCGCTAAGGTTTTTTTTTTTTTTTTGCTACAGAGAGCTTCATCGAGGTCGTGTGAGAGGGCTACGGCCTAATCAAAACATCGGTGTGGAGGTGCGTCCACACTGTCACCAACGCCCTTCTGCGCCATGCCGAGGATTACATCCTGGTGGATGGCACACTCATCACTATCGCCAATTCATGAGTGATTGATCAGGCGTACATATCGCGAAAGGGATACGCGGCCATAAACGTGCAGGTTATAGTGGACCATAGGTGTATGATCTCCGACCTGGTGGCAAGGTCCAGCAAAACTTCAAGTTCCTCTGACGAGAAGCTTGGTGCCCTTGTTTACGTTGCTTCCCCAGCATATTTTGTATCTACTTCTCTCTCTCTCTGTTCATTGTAGATAGGTTGTTTTTTATTGAAAACATTAACCAATGGTAATCAATACCACATTAAACAGAAGTAACTGCAGCTGCTTGCCAATCAATTCTGATTTTAAAGTACCTTACCATTAATATAAAAGTGTATTATATAATTTTCATAAGTCGTTAAACCCATGTCAAAAAGCAGCACAACGGGATAAGGAGGGTGGATGATTAGCAAGGGATACCCGGTTCGTCTTTCCGTCACAACATATCGTGTGAACATATTACTGACCATGTGATAATTTAATTTATAGTCTATATTCTACTGATAACTTAAAATATGTTAAAATAAATGTTATTGTAATAATTTAAGGAATGTTTCATTTGCATAGAACGTGTTGTCTTTCTTAACGCTGTAATGCACCTTCATGTGAAGTGGAAAATCGATTCATGAGCAATCGATGACAACTAATTCAGCACCCTGACTTTGGACAGCGCTCTTGTAACGTCGGACGTAAGAGGCAGCGTGTTAAGAAGCTTCCTAAGGGACACTTCGGGGAACACACTTAGGAACATAAACAACTTTGGTAAGATATATCTTTCGAGGTCTTCTTAGCGCGCTAAGAGTGAGCGTTATCGGGGAAACGGGCCCAGGGCCCGGTTCCCCAAAACGTTCTTATCGCTAAGTAGTTCTTAACCTATTCCTTAACCTCTCTCTTAACCTTATGGCACGGTTCCCGACACGTTCGTATGCTAAGTATATCTTCTGTAAGTCAAACTTTCGTAAGGTTGGTCTGGACTATTCGTAGCTCTCTCTTAGTGTTATTTGAGCTCATGACGCTACTGTACAGCAGTCTTTAGAAACCAGCGCAGCGAAGTACAAGTCAAACTATGGTATGTTGACAATTTTGTGGCTCAACAAGGATTTTCTGTTATTTTTTTAAGACTCATAATAAATTATGTTCGTAATGGATACAGGCCTATTTATGAAGTTGACTTTATGTGGTTACAGAACTAATAAGGTGGTAATTAGCCTAGTTTTTTTCGTAATGTAATTAAAGCCAATTGGCAATTATTTTTTTGATAATTAAAATCTGGCAAACAATTTGGCTCTAAATGGCTAAGATCTTTAAATGGGTAAGCATGGTGGTGTCCAGTAAGCGACCAACTATGGCAGCGATCCAATGTGTCCTTGTATTGAATCAAAGACGGAGCCGGACTCGGAGCCTTTTTAATCCATGTCAGTTTTTTTATTCGGCAAAACTTAAGCCCTTTTGACATTTTGCCTGACGTGGCTATATTAAAAAAAATCCCCTCCCAAGACAACTCATTGTGGAGCAGCTGGTCCTTCCCAGACCTGCGCTTGCCAGTCTAACGCGGCGGAATTCTGCTTTAAGCCCTGAAGCCCAGCGCTACGTTTTTTTTTAATTATTATTATTTATTTATTTATTTTGCTACAGAGAGATTCATCGAGGTCGTGGGAGAGGGCTACGGCCTAATCAAGACCTCGGTGTGGAGGTGTGTCCACACAGTCACCAATGCCCTTCTGCGCCATGCCGGGAATTACATCCTGGTGGATGGCACACTCATCCCTATCGCCAATCCATCAGTGATTGATCGGGAGGAAATATCGCGAAAGGGATATGCGACCAAAAACATGCAGGTTATAGTGGACCATAGGAGTGATCTTCGACTTGGTGGCAAGGTCCAGCAAAACTTCAAGTTCCCTGACGAGAAGCTTGGTGCCCTTGTTTACGTTGCTTCCCCAGCATATTTTGTATCTAATTCTCTCTCTCTCTGATCATTGTAGATAGGTTGTTTTTTATTAAAAACATAAACCAATTGCAATCAATACCGCATAAAACAGAAGTAACTGCAGCTGCTTGCCAATTAATTCTGATTTTAAAGTACCTTACCATTAATATAAAAGTGTATTATATAATTTTCATAAGTCGTTAAACCCATGTCAAAAAGCGGCACAACGGGATAAGGAGGGTGGATGATTAGCGAGGGATTCCCGGTTTGTCTAACCGTCACAACATATCATGTGAACATATTACTGACCATGTGATAATTTAATTTATAGTCTATATTCTACTGATAACTTAAACTATGTTAAAATAAATGTTACTGTAATAATTTGAGGAATGTTTCATTTGCATAGAACGTGTTGTCTTTCTTAACGCTGTAATGCACCTTCATGTGAAGTGGAAAATCGATTCATGAGCAATCGATGCCAACTAATTCAGCACCCTGACTTTGGACAGCGCTCTTGTAACGTCGGACGTAAGAGGCAGCGTGTTAAGAAGCTTCCTAAGGGACACTTCGGGGAACACACTTAGAAACATCAACAACTTTGGTAAGATATATCTTTCGATGTCTTCTTAGCGTGCTAAGAGTGAACGTTATCAGGGAACCAGGCCCAGATCTTTAAAGCAATAGAGTGACTACTTAAATAAAAATCACATATACAAATCAGTTATCACTATGTATTTTACAATATTACGTATTAGTAAGATAACATTTAAATGCTTAGTTTTATGATCAAAGCCCTGTAAACATATAATGCAATGCAATAAAATGACGACTGGGAGATGAACAAATTAACGTTCCTCGAAAGCCTGATCATATTTTGTACTCACATTTTTACATGATTTTTCGAAAATGCGATGCCTGGATGATCAAGTAAACTCAAAAAGACATGTAAAGCACAAGCTTAAGAAAGACGTTTGTACAATTATACTAAAAGCTCTAACACTGGCTAATAAAGTCTAAACTGTCAATCAGATGACATGCAGAAGGCATTTAGTAGATTGTGTGCAACGGGATTTTCAACAAAATTCTGATAATTGAAAACCCTTACAAATTTGCATATCAAATAGGATACAGGTTTAATCATGCATGCACAAAGAATGACTGCTGTGCTTGATGTACATGATGAAGAGACCCAGAGTTTCACATAAAGCAAGAATAATTAATGTGTGTAGAAGGAGGTGACAGAATGCTTTACAGCTTCTTTTCATCATATGTGCATGCGTGTATCTCTGTGCCCTACACAATAATGAATGGCTATTTCACAACATTTAACTCTTTTTACTCTAACCTGCTCTGCTTTATAGTATGGACTTCGTCTCTTGCTGATAAAGTACTGATGGATATAAACATCTCATTTAATTAGCCACAATTAAGTCAAATGAGGATTAATGTAGCATCCACAGCGTTTGATCAAACATTGCACATTAAACTCAGGCTGAATGAGGTGCAGCTACAGAAGGTTGAGAAAGAAACTGTTGGATTTCTGTTCTGGAAATGCCTGCAAATCAGTGCATATTTGATTAGATAATTCCTAATTTGCATATTTAAACAAAACATTTCAGAAAACTTGTAATACACAAATATTTGCAGTTCCTAATGTAATCAATTAACTGAAGGAACATGGCGATTTCTATTAGTTAAAAATTCACCTTCATTATCTTATCTAGCATATGGTAGAGATTTAGGGTTCTTTTGACTAGTAATTAACCAGCTGGCAAATACAAAAACAACTTGGCAGTCATTGAACAAACACTTTAGTATCTGCATGAGCTGGATTATCTAGTTTTACAGCGTTTGCATTTTCAAAAGAATATCTTGTTTAGAGCTTGCTGTGATATCAGTGTTCTCATTAATCAAGCCAAACATTTCAGCAGAAATTGGACGTGTTGATTGATTGATTGAACTTTATTGTCCAGTCTGTTTTCACAGAGAGGAAATTTTTCTTTGACACTGTAACATACATTAACTGCTTAAAAATCACATCACACAGCAACAGCACAAATACAAAAAAAATTCTATAGTTAAACACTGTAAGAAAGAAAAATTTTAAATATCGACAGCCGTTCTATTGTTTCAATTAAAACACTGTACGATTTAAGATAATCACTGCCATTGGAAGAAAAGATCTTTTATAGACATTTTTTCTAGCCAAGGGAATTTTTAGTCTACGTCCAGATGGGAGCAATTCAAAAGCTGAGTGAAGAGGGTGTGTGTTATCTTTAAAAATCACAATTGCCATTTTACCCATAAAATAATCGAACAAGCTCTGAAGTGGCTGTTGTTTTTGTCCAGTAATCTTATTTGCTTGATTAATTATTTGTGAGAGTTTGTTCTTTTGTTTTAATGTTAGATTGCCGTACCATGAAACAATATTATATGTGAGAATACTCTCAATCATTGATCGATATAACATAGTTAGGGTCTGCTGACTAATACTGAAGCCTCTCAGTTTCCTGAGGAGACCTAGGCGTTGTCGTGCTTTTTTATGAATGTACTCCACATTACTTTCAAAATTAAATTTCTCATCTATAATTGTACCCAAGTATTTAAAATTCGAGACCTGCTCTACAGTTTTTTCCTTTATGACAACTGGTTTATATTCAGATGCGGTATCTACTCTCCTCGACTGATTTCTCAAACATAGCTTTCTTGTCTTTTCAATATTAAGATGTAAAAAACTACTTTCAAACCAACAGATCTGGGCCCGTTTCCCCGATAACGTTCACTCTTAGCGCGCTAAGAAGACATCGAAAGATATATCTTACCAAAGTTGTTTATGTTCCTAAGTGTGTTCCCCGAAGTGTCCCTTAGGAAGCTTCTTAACACGCTGCCTCTTACGTCCGACGTTACAAAAGCGCTGTCCAAAGTCAGGGTGCTGAATTAGTTGTCATCGATTGCTCAGGAATCGATTTTCCACTTCACGCGAAGGTGCATTACAGCGTTAAGAAAGACAACACGTTCTATGCAAATGAAACATTCCTCAAATTATTACAATAACATTTATTTTAACATAGTTTAAGTTATCAGTAGAATATAGACTATAAATTAAATTATCAAATGGTTAGTAATATGTTCACATGATATGTTGTGACGGTTAGACGAACCGGGTATCCCTCGCTAATCATCCACCCTCCTTATCCCGTTGTGCCGCTTTTTGACATGGGTTTAACGACTTATGAAAATTATATAATACACTTTTATATTAATGGTAAGGTACTTTACAATCAGAATTAATTGGCAAGCAGCTGCAGTTACTTCTGTTTAATGCGGTATTGATTGCAATTGGTTTATGTTTTTAATAAAAAGCAACCTATCTACAATGAACAGAGAGAGAGAGAGAGTTAGATACAAAATATGCTGAGGAAGCAACGTAAAAAAGGGCACCAAGCCTCTCGTCAGAGGAACTTGAAGTTTTGCTGACCAACAGGTCAGATATCACACCCTTATGGTCCACTATAACCTGCACGTTTATGGCCGCGTCTCTCTTTCGCGATGAGTAGCCTACGCCTGATCAATCACTGATGGATTGGCGATAGGGATGAGTGCCATCCACCAGGATGCAATCCCCGGCATGGCGCAGACGGGGTTTGGAGACAGTGTGGACGCACCTCCACACCGAGGTCTTGATTAGGCTGTAAAGCAAAATTCCGCTGCTTTAGACTGGCAAGCGCAGGTCTGAGAAGGTCCAGCAGCTCCATAATGAGTTGTCTTGGGAGGCGAATTTTTTTTAATATAGCCACGTCAGGCAAAATGTCAAAAGGGCTTAAGTTTTGCCGAATAAAAAAAATTGACATGGGCTAAACGGCTCCACGTCCGGCTCCGTCTTTGATTCAATACAAGGACACATTGGATCGCTGCAATAGTTGGTCGCTTACTGGACACCACCATGATTACCCATTTATAGATCTTAGCTATTTAGAGCCATATTGTTTGCCAGATTTTAATTATCAAGAAATTGATTGTCAATTCGCTTTAATTACATTACGAAAAAGCCTAGGCTAATTACCACCTTATTAGTTCTCTAACCACATAAACTCAACTTCATAAATAGGCCTGTATCCATTGCGAACATAATTTATTATGAGTCTTAAAAAATAACAGAAAGTCATTGTTGAGCCACAAAATTGTCAACGTACCATAGTTTGACTTGTACTTCGCTGCGCTGGTTTCTAAAGACTGCTGTACAGTAGCGTCATGAGCTCAAACAACGCTAAGAGAGAGCTACGAATGGTCCGGACCAACCTTACGAAAGTGTGACTTACAGAAGATATACTTAGCGTATGAACGTGTCGGGAACCGTGCCATAAGGTTAAGAAAGAGGTTAAGGAATAGGTTAAGAACTACTTAGCGATAAGAACGTTTTGGGGAACCGGGCCCAGTAAAGTTTGATCATTACTTACAAGTTACACTCCTTCATTAGTGTGATGTTTGTGTTTGAGTATTGTGCTCTTGTCTACTTTATCCACCTCATTATTTTAAAGGAGCAGTTCACCCAAAATGAAAATATGCTGAATATTTACATACCCTCAGACGAGTTTGTTTCTTCATCAGATTTGGAGAAATGTAGCATTACATCACTTCCTCACCAATAGATGCTCTGCAGTGAATGGGTGCCGTCAGAATGAGAGTCCAACAGCTGTTAAAAACATAACAATAATCCATAAGTAATCCACACCACTCCAGTCCATCAGTTAATGTCTTGTGTTACATCCTAAGACGTATGTCATTGTTGCTGGTAATACTGTGTGTTAACTCCATATGTAACTGTGCTTCATTGATGCCTGACATCCTGTTGGGAGTTGTAGTTTTTGCTGGTTTTCCTCTGTTCCTCCCTGTCCTCTCACAGAAGACCTAAATGATGTCACCTGTTCCTCGTCAGAGCTGTGGAGAGGAGCTTGTATTTAAACCGAGGGAACGGACACAACACCAGAGAGAGTTTGGCTGGTCTGTTTTCCCAGTTGGTGGTTTAAGCAGTGGTGCTGCTTTAAGAAAGCCTGTTGTATTTGATTGCTATTGTGTGATCAGGGCCTGTAGTGTATCTTCAAGACAGCCTGTTGTACTGGCTGTAGTGATTAGAAATTTGTTTTTCTTTTTTCTTCTGCCTGCCTGCAGTAAGGAGGTGGGTGCCACTTTTATTTTATCAACGTATGCTTTTCTCCTGGTTTTGTGGAACAGTGAGGAAGTCAGGGAAGAGACATGTTGTTGATTTTGATGTTTTCTTTGCTAGGTAAGTTAGATTACTTCGTTTCATTTAGCATCCCCTTTTTTGTTTGTTATTTTGGCCTTAACCCCCTCCTGAAGCTACAAGCGTCTTATTCTTTCTTTTTGAATTATCCATATTGTTAAACCTCTAATTTCCCCTTACCCTTTAATGCTGTACAAAGACTTTACATTGTAAATAAAATCTTGAAGAGTTTCCATAAGTGTGAGTGCTGGGATTACAGATAGTCAACTCTCTCTCACTATTTTGTTTGCAGGTTCAACGACACAATTGTAAATTTTTCTTAAATAGCATATGTTACTCCCCTTGTCACCCCTAGACACAGAGGGGGACGTAACATATTTGGGGTCTTAAACTTTTTTTTTCAAAGTGATTATTTCTTACTCTACTTTGCTTGACTGTTTCCGTTTTTGGGCGATAGGGAAGAGACCTCTTGGAGGGTGAGTATGGAGTTCAATTTAACAGCGTTTACTTTAGCTCCTACTATTGAAGTCTATAACAAATGCAGAAAGCAGGACTTGCTGGTGATAGCAGATTTTTTTAGTATCACTGTTCCAAGAGAAGCTGCTAAACGGGTAATTAAAGATAAGCTTTACATGGAGCTAGTTACTGCTGGTATTCTGCCAAGCAATTCTGAAGACATGGAGGAAAATACTGAGACTGCAGATGTAGGTTCTTTTGTTGGTCTGCCTCCCAGTATTGATCCTACCAGTCCACGCTTTGACCCTGTGCTTGCGCTTAAGTTTAAAGAATTAGATCTTGCCTTAAAGAAGCAGGAACAAGAGCTTCAAGTAGTTAATCTTCGTACATTAGAGGTACAGGCTAACAGAGATATTAAATTGCGTTCCCTGGATATAGAGGCAGAGACTTTACGGCAAAAACCTGTCCCGGCACCGCGTGCTAGACTTCCCTCTTCCCCTGCTAGTGTGCGAACCACTTTTTCTTCCGGCCCTCAAGAGTCTCACTCCACTTTTGATGTGACCAAGCACATAAAGCTTGTACCACCATTTAAAGAAACGGAGGTGGATTCTTATTTTATAGCGTTCGAGCGTATAGCTGGTAAGCTGGGGTGGCCAAAAGATATGTGGGGACTATTGCTCCAGTGTAACCTTGCTGGCAGGGCACAGCAAGTGTGCTCTGCTCTGTCAGTTGAGCAGTGTTTGGACTATGAAGTGGTTAAGACAGCCGTTCTCCGAGCTTATGAGCTAGTGCCAGAAGCTTATCGTCAGCGTTATAGAAGATTAACGAAAACAGTCAATCAAACATACACAGAATTTGCTAGAGAAAAGAAAAACCTCTTTGAAAAGTGGTGTGGTGCTGGTAAAATTTCGAGTCTTGAGCAGCTTCAAGAACTAATCTTACTGGAAGATTTTAAAAATTGTGTGCCAGAGAGTGTAGTTGTTCATTTGAATGACCAGAAGGTCATGACACTCTCTGAAGCAGCGGTTATCGCTGATGAATTTGTGCTTACCCACAAAAATGTTTTTCCGGTGAACCGTATGTTTCATAATCAGCCTCCCGTTACCGAGAGTGGTGTGAGGGACAGATTTTTAGGGGGTAAATTGGAAAGAGGCCATAAGACCGTCTCGAACCGTGTTGGAGATAAGCGTGTATGCTTTTATTGTCTCGACCCTGGCCATAAAATAGTGGACTGTAAAGCGTGGAAGCAGAAAATGGGCACAAAGACTAAAAGTGTTGCTTTCATTCACTCTGCTGCAGCTGTTGAGAATTCTATGCCATCACACATCCCTGGTTATGAACCGTTTATGGTAAGAGGAACCGTTTCGCTCTCCCCTGATTCCCCTACATACCCGGTCTCGATTCTACGTGACACTGGGGCTTGTCAGTCCCTTATACTGGATAGTGTACTGCCTTTTTCATCTGAGTCTTATACGGGCACAAGCATCCTGGTTAGAGGTGTTGAACTGGGTTGTGTAAAAGTACCGCTACATGGTGTCTGTTTGTCATCTGAGCTAGTTTCAGGACCTGTTAAGATTGGTGTGCGCTCTGAATTGCCAGTGAACGGTGTAGACCTAATTCTAGGGAATGATCTGGCAGGTAGTAAAGTGTTTTCATCACCAATTATGATAGAAAAACCTGACTTGTTTAGTCGGGTGAATTTACTTACCAGTTTTTCCACTGTATTTCCAGATTGTGCTGTTACTCTTGCACAAGTCAGAAAATTTTCTGACGTCATTGATCTCTCTGATTCCTTTATTGCACCATCGTTTGAACCTGCAGAGTGTAAGCTTGAGATTGAAACTAAGCTAGATGTTCCTAGTGATGAAGAGACTCCTCCTGCAGAGTTGCCATTCCTGAAGACTAGTAGGGAGCAGCTCATTACTATGCAACGCTCTGATCCAACCCTTAAACATTGCATAGAAGCTGCTGATGCGAATATTAAATCGCCAGCTGGGGTGGAGTATTATTGGGACAATGAGGTTTTGATGCGGAAATGGAACCCTAGACTAGCTGATGATGCTCTCGCTAGCTGTCAAATAGTGTTGCCCTTTGCTTACCACTCGCAAGTCCTAAAGCTGTCACATGAGCATGTTCTTGCAGGTCATTTAGGGATTGCAAAAACTTATCACCGTCTCACGAAGTATTTCTATTGGCCTGGAATTAAGTCTAGTGTGTCCCGATTTTGTAAAGCGTGTCACACATGTCAATTATCTGGTAAACCCAATCAGAAAGTGCCCCCAGCCCCCTTACATCCAATACCAGCAATGGGGGAACCATTTAAAAAGGTTGGTAATTGATTTGTGTTGGCCCTTTGCCCAGGTCCAAATCTGGACACCAGTATATCTTGACTATGTGTGCTGCGACTCGCTTTCCTGAGGCTATCCCTCTACATACTTTAAAAGCTAAAACTGTAGTCAAAGAACTAGTTAAGTTTCTTTCTACTTTTGAGTTACCAAGAGTCATCCAGACGGACCAAGGGACTAACTTCACTTCAAAGTTGTTTGCGCAGGTTGCAAAAGAGTTAGGTGTTAGTCATGTGCTGTCAAGCGCATATCACCCACAGAGTCAAGGTGCTGTGGAACGCTTTCACCAGACTCTTAAGTCAATGTTGCGTGCATATTGTTTAGAGTCTGGGAAAGAATGGGTTGAAGGCTTACCCTTGCTGATGTTTGCCGCCAGAGAAGCAAAACAGGAGTCAACTGCGTTCAGTCCAGCAGAACTGGTGTTCGGCCATACTGTGAGGGGTCCTCTTAAACTGCTACAGGAACAATTACTGTCTGCAAATCAAAGCCCCGTGTCTGTGTTGGATTATGTCAGCCGTTTTCGTGAGAAACTTCAAGCCCGCGATTTTGCTAAAAGTCACTTGTTAACTGCCCAGGCTAAAATGAAGACCCATTTTGACCGCAAAAGTCTAAGCCGCAGCTTCCAGCCAGGGGACTCTGTATTAGTGTTGCTCCCTATTCAGAACTCTCCTTTGCAGGCTAGATTTGCTGGTCCATACTCTATTAAAGAGAAACTGAGTGAAACAGACTATGTTGTTAATACGCCTGATCGTAAGAGAAAGACTAGGGTATGTCATATAAACATGCTGAAGGCATATGTTACATTAGCGAAGTCAAATACTTCTCATGATTCCAGTGTTACCCCTGTTATTGCTGCTGCTTGTTTACCTGTATACTCCCCTGCGCAGGATGGTTTAGGTTTGGGCATTGAGGACGTGTCCTGTGAACGCCTCGAAAACTCAGCCATTTTAAATGGTCTACAGACCTATCTTGCTCACCTCTCTACAGGTCAACGTGAAGATATTGTGTGTCTAATTGGTAGGTTCCCTATGCTGTTCTCAGATGTCCCCAGTCAAACTACTGTCATTTGTCATGACATTAATGTTGGAAACTCCCCTCCTGTCAAACAGCACCCTTATCGGGTTAACCACCGGAAACGTGAGATAATGAGAGAGGAAGTGCGATACTTGTTGCAGCATGGTTTCGTTCAACCTAGTCAAAGCCCCTGGAGCTCACCCTGTTTGCTGGTACCGAAGTCTGACACTACGTATAGATTCTGTACAGACTATCGCAAGGTTAATAGTCTTACTAAACCAGACTCTTTCCCATTACCTCGGATGGAGGATTGTGTGGACCGAATTGGTGCAGCCCGCTACATCACTAAACTTGACTTACCAAAGGGCTATTGGCAAGTGCCACTAACAGACCGGGCCTCAGAGATATCTGCTTTCGTGACTCCAGATAACTTCCTGCAATATTCTGTAATGGCCTTCGGGATGCGAAACGCACCAGCCACCTTCCAGCGTCTGATGCACAGAGTGTTATCTGGAGTAGCCAACTGTGAAGCTTATCTGGATGATGTAGTGATCTTTTCAGATACATGGGAAAACCATCTAGACACACTTACCGAGGTTTTTAGTCGTTTGGCTGAAGCTTCGTTGACGTTGAATCTGGCGAAATGTGACTTTGCAAAAGCCATCGTTACATACTTGGGTAAGAAAGTTGGCCATGGTCAAGTTTGCCCGGTGGAGGCTAAAGTGTTGGCCATCCTGGACTTTCCAGTCCCCATAAATAAACGAGAGTTGCGTAGATTTTTGGGTATGGTAGGGTACTACAGAGGATTTTGTGAGAATTTTGCCACCGTAGTCTCTCCATTAACTAACCTTCTGAGTCCCTTTAAGAAATTCCTATGGAGTGCAGAGTGTGCCAACGCTTTTGCTGCTGCAAAGGACATTATGTGTAATGCCCCTGTGCTTGCTGCCCCAGACTTCACCTGGCCTTTCCAGCTGCAAATAGATGCCAGTGCAACTGGAGTAGGAGCAGTTCTCCTGCAAGAAGATGCTTTTGGAGTGGACCACCCAGTATGTTATTTTTCTAGAAAACTTTCCAAATGTCAGCAGAATTACAGCACCATAGAGAAAGAGACTTTAGCTCTCCTCATGGCTTTGCAACATTTTGAAGTTTATGTTGGAGGTAGTTGTACCCCAGTGTTAGTTTATACTGACCACAATCCCCTGACCTTCTTATCTCGAATGTGTAACTCTAATCAACGCCTGATGCGCTGGTCCCTCATTGTACAAGAGTACAATTTGGATATTTGTCATAAAAAGGGTTCAGAAAATGTCATTGCAGATGCACTGTCCAGAACCAATAGTGCAGACAGTTGACCTGTGGATACTTTGCCCCTTTGTACGTGAGTACATGTTTTGTTGAATTATTACAAATTACGGTGGTAATCTGTAAATTTATGGGTGGGGGTGTTACATCCTAAGACGTATGTCATTGTTGCTGGTAATACTGTGTGTTAACTCCATATGTAACTGTGCTTCATTAATGCCTGACATCGTGTTGGGAGTTGTAGTTTTTGCTGGTTTTCCTCTGTTCCTCCCTGTCCTCTCACAGAAGACCTAATTGATGTCACCTGTTCCTCGTCAGAGCTGTGGAGAGGAGCTTGTATTTAAACCGAGGGAACGGACACAACACCAGAGATAGTTTGGCTGGTCTGTTTTCCCAGTTGGTGGTTTAAGCAGTGGTGCTGCTTTAAGAAAGCCTGTTGTATTTGATTGCTATTGTGTGATCAG
This sequence comes from Carassius carassius, assembly GCF_963082965.1. Taxonomy (NCBI): domain Eukaryota; kingdom Metazoa; phylum Chordata; class Actinopteri; order Cypriniformes; family Cyprinidae; genus Carassius; species Carassius carassius. The sequence continues at coordinate 2,870,614 of NC_081768.1, forward strand.
GGCCTGTAGTGTATCTTCAAGCCTGTTGTACTGGCTGTAGTGATTAGAAATTTGTTTTTCTTTTTTCTTCTGCCTGCAGATGCAGTAAGGAGGTGGGTGCCACTTTTTTTTATCAACGTATGCTTTTCTCCTGGTTTTGTGGAACAGTGAGGAAGTCAGGGAAGAGACATGTTGTTGATTTTGATGTTTTCTTTGCTAGGTAAGTTAGATTACTTTGTTTCAGTTAGCATCCCCTTTTTTGTTTGTTATTTTGGCCTTAACCCCCTCCTGAAGCTACAAGCGTCTTATTCTTTCTTTTTGAATTATCCATATTGTTAAACCTCTAATTTCCCCTTACCCTTTAATGCTGTACAAAGACTTTACATTGTAAATAAAATCTTGAAGAGTTTCCATGAGTGTGAGTGCTGGGATTACAGATAGTCAACTCTCTCTCACTATTTTGTTTGCAGGTTCAACGACACAATTGTTAATTTTTCTTAAATAGCATATGTTACTCCCCTTGTCACCCCTAGACACAGAGGGGGACGTAACACTTGTGATGCAAAAAGCTGCGTGTTTGTAATCCATCAATAAGACCTTTTAAACTTCAAACCTGGTGCAGACCAAATGTGCAGACACTGGTGCAATGCTACATTTCTCCAAATCTGATAAAGAAATAAACTCATCCTAATCTTGAATGGCCTGAGGGTGAGCACTTTTTAAGCAAATGTTTGCTTTTTGGGCGAACTATTCCATGGATATAAAAGTAAACACAAAATATGAAGTACAGATTCATGATAAACAAAAAAGAAAAGAAAAGAAACATTAATGCTGCTGTTTTGGGCTGAAGTGTGTAATTTCCTCTAGCGGCACCAAAGAAATTGCAAAAATGCTTGATAGTGCCATGGTAACACTTTTCACAATTGTTGACTCAGAATGTTAAATAATGGAGAAAGTATTTTAACATCTCATTTGAACACCCCTCAGATACCGAGGTCCTCAAAAGCTTCCAGTTACGACTGACTGTTTAATTGCTGATCAGATTCAAAAGCTTTTCAGTATGTGAAAAAAAACGTCTCCCATTCCAGTAGATCTTAATATTCTCCTTCATCTGTTTTTGTAGTTGATCTGTCGAGTTAAATCAAAAGCAGATAGACATTTATCTCTCATGGACATTATTTCATGCATATTTTTTGCATGCATGACGTTTAGGTCTAGTATTGAAGAAGTAGTGGAATTGAGTTCTGTGACTTCAAACGTCAAACTTAAATAATCAAACTACAGAGAAAGCTACTAATGATTAAATAAAGGTTTAACAAAAGAACTATATATTATTATAAATTATATTATTGTTAATTATAGTCTTATTAGACTTATTCATATAATATAACCATTAGAATTTAATTTAATGTAATTAATTTCAAGATAACCTGCTGTATTTTTGTATTGTTAAATAAATAATAAATAATTGTGAAGATTGTAATCACCATTATAAACAAGTGAAATTGATCAATTATGTTCTTATAATCTAATAATTAGAAAAAGTGAATGTCATTATCTTTTCTGCTTTAATTAATTAGTCTAATTAAATTATTTGAATTTAATTATAAAGCATATGTCATCATTAAGTAACAATTAATGAACTATTTTCTTATAATATAATAATTACATTTTTTTTTATTTAATGTAGTTATCTATTCTGTCTATTTATAATTTCTAAAGAATCTAAATACATAATCATTTAAATGAATACATAAGTAATCATCACCATTATAAACAAGTGACAATTAATAATTGATATTCTTATTATAAATAAAAACTGTTTCATTTAATGTAATTATCTATTACCCTCAGTATTTCCATTCCTTTTGAACACTTAATTTCTATGATTTTCCAAGTTGTCTATGATTTAATCGATAAGTTTTTATTATTTTGCTATGAGACCAGTTTCATTGTATCATGGGGTCAAAAGTTGCCCCCACAATAATTGTTTTCATCAAGTCCTCAAAGTGTGAGCCAGTGAACCAGTGTGAAAGAAATGAACATATTAAAATCAACAGACATATATCTATTCCACATGTACAGCAGTGATTAATCTAGATAAATCTTCTAATCTAATGCTACCGCTGGAAAAGAGCTGTGCTGGGAAAGGTTTAGATAACAATAGCTTTGGCAAGAGTGTGTGCATGTTTTTATTCCTCTAATGCAAATATCTTCTTGTTCTTGCGTATGAAAATCTCACCCGCTCTGTTCTTCCTGAACCCCTTATTATGCATGAGAGCCCACCACAGGTCAGCTCTAAAAGGCTTTTTATTATGGTAATGGCTGGTGAGTGTGTGTGTGTGTGTGTAGGACGGGGTGAATTGAGGCAACAGTATATCCAGCCTGTGATTCAAGCGTTCTAGTGGTCAACATGTGACCCATCATGCATCTTTCAGAGGGACTGGTTGAGATGAAGAGGAGTTTATTTGTGGTGTTGCTATAGAGTTGCCATGCAACTGCCCCATATTACAATTTACAACCAAAAGACTTTGACTGCTGAAAAATATATTGACAGCAATTATACAATAGACAAATAGTGCTTAAATCCCATTGTTACTGTATATATTGCTAGTTAATTCAGATTTAAATTATATAAAGTTTAATAAAAAGTACACTGTTTATACAGTATACTTTGGGCATTTTGAAATCTTGCATTTTTCCAATTGAAACTGTGTATATTTATGATCATTTTATTGGCTGGATGCATTGATTAATTTCACCTGCCTTATTTCCTCACAAACATGTTATGCAAACAGTGCAATGGTTATGCCAAATCAAATTCTTAATCTATGTCTTTCTGTTTTTTTCTTTATACCAGTAAGGTTAAAGTAAGATAAATTAAAATGAATTTTAAATATTTTGTTTGTTTGTGTTTCTTAAACAGGAGAAATGTAGAGTATAATTTAGAGTAGTACAGTATAGTATTAATTTAATTTAAATAAAATATACAAATTAATTAAAAGTTATACTTATTTTTTTATATACATATTTTATATATACTGTATTATATTGTTTAATCTTTTTCAGATTCTTATTTTACATTATATATTTTATTAATATAATTTTAAATGTAATTTTATTATTTAATTGTTTGTGTTTTTAAGATTTATATTTTGCATTATATATATTTTAATTATTTTTGTTATTTAAAATTGTATTGTTATTATTTATATTTATTTGAATTGCACTATATAATGATAGTAAAGTATTGTAAGTTATTTTTATGCTAATTGTTATTATTATTATTTTTTTATTGATTGTATATTTTTACAATGTTTTTTTTATATTGGTTTTATTGTGTATTTGACGTTATATTTTCTGCTCTTTCTTCATAAATATTCCCTACAATAACCTAAATTTCTGACTAAATGTATTTTCTATCAGTGCAATGATTCAACAAAAACAAATAAATTATAAAGCTGATTAGACCTGATTAGATCTTCATAAAACTCAAGCTCATGAAACAATTCCTGTGTAAATGGAGACTTTATTCAGATGATTAGAATTTAAGGTCACCAACTTAAATAATTAATTAAATTTATATTCATTAAACAGTTTTTTAGTATCCTGTATCCTGTTCTGATTAAGAGCCCTTAACAGTCAAGTCCAGTGCTTTAGTATGCCAGACTAAAATGTTTTCATGCACTGCAGATCCGTGGAGAGACAGTATTAGTCTGAATGTGTGATGTAGCTGTGTGTCGGTGAGGGCTCCATCATGCATGGGTTGTCTGTCCTCTAAAGTCTCCCGCACATCTCTGACTCAAATGGAGGGAAAATGCTAATGCTAGCTATGAACCTTTCCTCATTCCAGGCCTGAGAAGAGTGTGTGTAGGTGTTTAAAGATAATCTGTGTAAATTTAGAAGTTGAGAAGCCAGTGGAGAGCATGGATCACTTTGCATCGAGACTTCAGCCGAGAGAGTATCTGCTGTTTATTCAAACATAAGAAACTCCATCATTACCGCAAAAACTAAAACAATTTCTAAGATGTTAATAAGATCATTGTAATGAAGCTGAAATCAAATACAAAATAAATATTAGATGAAAAACTTTACTTAAAAAAAAACTTAAAAATGTGGCCTTATAACTGAAATAAGTTGAAATACTAAAATTATTAAAACAAACAAACAAAAATAAATTAATGAATAAAATAATAAAATAAAGGCAAAAGGAAATGACTTATTATTATATAAATGACTTAGTCTTTCAATAAAAAATTACAAAAACACATAAAAATGTCTAAAACCTAAAACAAAATTTAAATGAAAAATTAAAATATGCAAATAAAAGCGAAAACCATCCATCCATCCATCTTCTTCCGCTTATCCGGGGCCGGGTCGCGGGGGCAGCAGTCTAAGCAGAGAACCCCAGACTTCCCTCTCCCTAGACACTTCCTCCAGCTCTTCTGGGGGGACACCGAGGCGTTCCCAGGCCAGCCGGGAGACATAGTCTCTCCAGCGTGTCCTAGGTCTCCCCCCGGGGTCTCCTCCCAGTTGGACGCGCCCGGAACACCTTCCCGGGAAGGCGTCCAGGAGGCATCCGGAACAGATGCCCGAGCCACCTCAGCTGACCCCTCTCGATGTGGAGGAGCTCAGAGTAGAGCCGCTGCTCCTCCACATTGAAAAGCGAAAACCATAATACTAATAACAACTATACTTTGAAATAATTTTCACTCAGAAATTGCTTGTAAATTTCACAAATGAATACGAAAACAAAAAAACAGGTAACACGTTGCATAAAACATGAAATTTAGAAAGACTAGAAACACTAGAAATAGTATTTTCTTGTGAAAGTACTCTAATAATATATTTTTTTATTTACAAACAAGCAAATAAATAATAATAATACACATTTTACAGTAAAAATGAAATTTAAGCAAGTTTCCTTTTAGTTTTTTTATTTTAATTCAATTTATAACACAGATTTAAAAACCAATAAACTGCAACATTATAATCAACAGTTTTAAATAAATAAACTGCAACATATTATAATCTAGATTTAAAAAATAATAAATTATTATAGAGTACAGTTTTAAATAATAAACTGTGGCATATTATAAATTCTATTTTTAAACCAAAACCTGGCAACATATTAACTACATATTTAAATCAATGAAATGCAGGATATTATAAACTACAGTTTTAAATTAAAAAAACTGCTGCATATTATAAACTAATGCTTCTCATGCAAAATGTGCTTATATGATGCTAGAATACGTTGCTATGTGTTCGCCAAGGTGATCTGAGTGATTGTACTGTAATGAGTGAGTGTTGCTGTCAAAAAGAGCTCAGAAGAGCCTCTGTGATGCTTCCCTCCAGATATTTGAGTTTGGAGTTAATTCAAATCCCTGACCCTGATTATAAACCAGATTTAGTAAGTAACAAAAGATTGTCTGTGATTCTGGTCTCTCTCCACACGCAGAGAACATACTCCTGACAACAGTCCGATCAATTCACCTCAGAATAACCATGCTCCTCCAGATTTCCCCCGCTCCGACTGACACTCGGTATTGGATGAATATTTCATGGGCACAGAAGAGAAGGTGATGAAAACAATGAATAATGTTAAAGGCCGTTTCCTTGAGCACATATGCAGATAATAAAAGAGATGAAACTGTTTTTGCTTCCAGATAAGGAACGCACTAAAGACATGTGTCCGCTGGTGCGGAGACGAGCAGACACTTCCCATTCATTCTCTATGGGAGGCTCGCGCTGGGGATTTGGGATTGATGGGGTGGTGAGAATGTCAAGGAAAGTGCACTAAGGTTCAGATTTATGCAAATGATGCATTGGCTGATATCTGTCTTGAGCGTTTGGAAACCTGCTGATGCTGCTGGATTCACATCATATTACTGTAGTTCAATTATAGTTTGCACAAATGCATCATGGCTAGACTGTGGCTGGGATAATAAAAGTGTATTGAATTTACACTGTACATATACTTTGGGCACTTCATTTTTTTTTTTGTGAGCTGCATATATATATAAAACATTTGACGATATTGAATGCAACCTGCCTTACCTCCTCGCTGACTGGATGATGTTCATCATGCTTTCTTACCTTTGTATCAATGCTGAATTTAACATGTTTCTGACACTAATGTGGAGGAATGTAATTTGATGAACCTTAAACAGCACATGATTGACAGAAATCACATGTGTGTGCTGCGAAGATGCATGGATGCCCTACAGTAACATGATGTTATTTGGCATCGTGATTTGATTCTTTGAATGTAAAGAGGTCAAACAGAAGAACAGAGAGCAGACTGAGCAAAGCTGACATGCTGATGTCATGCACATGACATGAAGTACAGTATGCTGAGTTTGAGGCTGGCTTGTGTCATGTTTCAATCCTATTTTTTATGCTTTCCTTCAAATTTTTTATCTGTATTTACTTGCCTATGCAATAAAAGACAAAAGAGCAAATGTTTGTAGACCAAAAATTTCTTATTTTAATATTACTTATATTTATTTGTGAAGTGCATTTATTAGTGCATGAGTTAAAGTTTTACTGCATGAGTGAAAGTATAGGGTGGCTTCTTCTTTCCACCAATGTATGTATGTATAAATATACCAACTGATGTAAGCATGAAGTATACATTCTATTTTAAACAAACAAACAAACATGTTTCTGTACCTTGTAAGGAATTTGGTCAGTGGTATATAAGCTATGGTCACTGTTAAAGCCTCAGAGAAACGGAGAAACGGAGAAATGGAGGAAGAACATACAGCTGGCAAAGACAACAAGTTTCTCTCCTATGTCTGATACATCCTATGTCTGATGTCAATAAAGAATTTGGTATTCGGCCCTGTGATTAAATTGTAAGGGGACAAGACTGATTTTAGATCAACATGTTGGAGTCATCTTGCTGATTGCTTTAATATTAAAACACATATAAGATAATAATATGTTATAATTTAATGTAATTCAGGGCCATAATCAGTGTGAATGTTTTATATATATATATATATATATATATATATATATATATATATATATATATATATATATATATATATTATAAATGTGATTGTTTTTTTTTGTCATTTTATTAGTTTTTTTGTCTAAAATTCATTTTTATTTCATTTTTAGTTATTTTAGTTTTTATTTAAAAGGTTTTTATTTTAAGGTTTTTATTTTGTATTTTATTTTAGATAAAGTTTATTTCAACTTGTAACCCGCGTTTATTATCATTTAGATACTGTTAAAGATTTTTGTAATTTTTAATTCATTTTTTATTTGTATAATTTTTGTTTTAATTTTAATTTTATTAAATGTTTTAGCAGTTGTTTTGTAGCAATTATTATTGTTATATGTCTATGTCATTTTTATTATTTTTTATTTCAGTTTTATTTTTAGAAAATTAAGTTAATATAAGTTCAGCTAAATGAAAATAAGAAATATTGCCTTTATTAGAATCAAGAGTTTTACTGCATCATGTACAAATATTTGGTAACAGTCTTTATAGTCTTTACAGTCAGTTTCAGTCTTTATAGAATTACAATTAGCAGACACAGAATTGGAGAAAAATTGCATAACTTACAAAAAAATACAAACACAATAATGCAAATATGAATATTAAAACAGCGAACAGTAGAATGTATGAGAAACAGGACGTTCAAATGTGATTAATTACACGTGCATTGAATATTGCACAGAAGCTTTGACACAAAAAATCTTCTTTATAATATTTCCTAGTGGTTGATCAATAAGGGGTTTTAAGAGACATTAGGAGACACTCTTGATGTACTGTAATGTTTACTGCAGCTTTAATACAGTTATAGTGAGCGCCCCCTATAGCTTCTCAAGAGTATGTGCAACATTAAACCAAAAAGAAAGAAAAATAACAAAAGCTGAGATCTTTTTAATATCTCTGTTGTTTCTATTAGACAGCAATTAGATTCAATGGAGAGCAAAATTAATGTGTAAAAGCCCAAGTAACACTGACACACTGAATAAGCAACACCTAGACTTCTCATCCGTATATAACGTGCTGTGTTTAATCATACAGCTCACAGTAATCTAATATTTATGGCTCATTAGGTGGATACTTGTTATCTGAAGTGTAATACAATGCAGTTTCTGCAGTGATAGTCCCTCTGGAGAAACCCGGTGCTCATGCTGAATGGGGTTATAGAAGAATGTGAAAAATAAGGTCAGATTCTTATTTCTAATTAAAACATTAGGGGGTTTAATTGTCAAAGATGGACAATTTAAATGTTAGTTATGAGCATAAAAAGTGTGTTATTATCCTGACAGTATTATCCCTAAATTTTTTTTATGTGCAGTAATTAGGTTTACATCACAAAAATACAAACAATTTGTGACTCTGGAGCAAAAAAGCAGTCTTAAGTCTCTGGGGTATATTTTTAGTAAAAGTCCAAAAAACATTGTATTGATCAAAATTATCGATTTTTCTTTTATGCCAAAAATCATTAGGATATTGAGTAATATTATGTAATATATGTAATAAATGATTCCCTACCTTGAATATATAAAAACATAATTTTTGATTCGTAATATGCATTGCTAAGAATTCATTTGGACAACTTTAAAGGCGATTTTCTCAATATTATTATTTTTAAAATTTATTTATTAATTTTTTACTCCCTCAGATTCCAGATTTTCAAATAGTTCAAAGCCAAATACTCTCCGATCCTAACAAACCATACATCAATGAAAAGCTGATTTATTCAGCTTTCAGATGATGTATAAATCTCAGTTTCAAAAAAACTGACACCTAAGACTGGTCCAGGGTCAGATTTATCAATTAGGATCATTTATGCAAATAGAATGCAACATAAACTAATTCTGCCATTAAAGAAACATTGTGGCTTAATTAGAGGTTCTATTCACATGGCAATTATGCATTTTAGTCACTCTCTGGTTCACTCAAATCCTTTTATAAGACTTGGGATCCCTTTTTGGACTATATTAAAGGACTACCTTATGCACCTGTAACTGGCAACATTATTATTATTTATTACTATTTTTTGTTAGAAGGGATTTAAAAAATATTTACTTATATATAATAACTTATATATTAGTATCACATTAAATACCCTGGGTACATGAATTTAAGTACCATGTTATATATATCAAAGTGTTGTTAATGTAATGTTGTCTCAGTTAACGGTCTACTGAAATATGCGAGTCGGCGATTCAGAATCGTCCTTCCTTTCTGAGCCTCTCGAGGAGCCGTAGCTGTTCGCTTTTCCTCCACGTCAGCTGCATCTGCGCTCTGCTGTCATCCACACATACAGTACATTAGGTTTCTTACTCTGGTAATCGGACAGTAAAATTGTTCCTGACGTGACAATAATCGCATGGAGTGATGTTTAAGAAACTGAAGCAGAAGGTGATCGAGGAGCAGTCGCCTCAGCGGAGTAGCGCGCAGGTCAGTGCACTTTGCTCATGTAGCATGTATGCTAACAAAACAAAACATCAGGTATGAAGTTAAACACCCTACTTACTGTATTAAACATTCAAATTACACCGTTAGCTCTTTAACTCTTAATAAAATAGCTGAATAACGTTAGTTATACACTAACAAACAGTACCAAAAAGCAATCAGATGGAGATGATATGGATGGTACTTTGATATTTACATTACCATGATGCTGAAAGATTACCATATTCATGTATTACTGTATTTTAAATAATATAAATAATCTCTTACTTGACAACTACTTAATGACCTCCAAACCAGCCTGACCTGTTAATTTAGAGCTCCCTAAACAGACTAAATATTAAAGGTTGAACTTCAGTTGACATTCAAGACTGTGTCGTTTAATTATTGAGTGAAGCTATGAACACAGAATTATAAAAAATAGTAAAGAAGATCCAAACATGTCATAGTTGGAAAAAAGAAGGTTATTTATTTTTGCATCTCTTTGTTTTAATAAAATGAAATTATATAAATGCAGTCCATTTACCATTTCCATTTATATTAGAATGCTAGGAACACACATGAACACTGTAAATTTGCAGGATATATATATATATATATATATAATTATTTTTTTTATTTTATTGAATATTTACATATAATATTTTATATTCTATTTTAAAATAATGTAACATTTTATTATGTACTATTATCTGTCTGTCTATACACACACACACACACACACACACATATTATGTTACAGTAGGCTGGTTTAATAGTTCGGTTTAAATCAGCTTAATTATTACCAAAAAAAATATTAAGCAGCAAAAGTCAGTATATTAGAATGATTTTTTTTATGATCATGTCACACTGAAGACTTATGATTCAGCTTGGCATCTCAGAAATGAAATATATGATCTTAAAATATATTAAAATAGAAAACCAGTATATATTTAAAAATATTTATATAATAATAATAATATTTCACAATTTCTACTGTATTTTAATCAAATAAATGCAGTGTTTTTAAGCAGAAAGCGTATTTGGTGCACTGATTGTGATTGTGGTGTTTGACGTGTGTGTGTGTGTGTGTATGTGTGTGTGTGTGTGTGCGCGCGCAGCAGGTGAGTTCAGGAGAGAGGCGTGCTCATCTGCACCAAGATGCCCCGAACCCGGCCTCTCCCAACAACAGAGAGGTGAGCGGTCAGATGCACACAGCCCATCTTCTCACTGGTCTTGATTGCATGTATATGAGCAGCAACTGCTTTCATGTGCTAGATATGCTCTTGTGTGTTTAATATCTGAACTGTTATGCATACGAATACACCATAGGCTTTTCTCATGAATGCAGGCACAATACATTTAATCAATAACTTCAGGTGATCTTTTGGTGTTTGTCAGTTCATCGTGATACAATATATATAATATATCTAGAATTGTATCATTTTAAACCTAAGAAATGTGTTTGAAAAGTTGTTTTAAAAAGTGTGCTCGTGCTTCCATTCTTGATTTAAATTAATGCATTCAAATTAAACTTAATCTAATGTTACATTTTGAAATATTAAATGTCCTGTAAGTGTCTAAATAACTGTTTGGGGTCTGGACTGGGTCTAGGGCACTAGATTCTGTCAATGTAAATTGCTTAAGTTAAATGATCTAGTCTTGTTTTAAAGAGAACTTACAACCCGAATTCCGGAAAAGTTGGGACGTTTTCTAAATTTTAATAAAATGAAAACTAAAGGAATTTCAAATCACATGAGCCAATATTTTATTCACAATAGAACATAGATAACGTAGCAAATGTTTAAACTGAGAAATTTTACACTTTTATCCACTTAATTAGCTCATTTAAAATTTAATGCCTGCTACAGGTCTCAAAAAAGTTGGCACGGGGGCAACAAATGGCTAAAAAAGCAAGCAGTTTTGAAAAGATTCAGCTGGGAGAACATCTAGTGATTAATTAAGTTAATTGATATCAGGTCTGTAACATGATTAGCTATAAAAGCTTTGTCTTAGAGAAGCAGAGTCTCTCAGAAGTAAAGATGGGCAGAGGCTCTCCAATCTGTGAAAGACTGCGTAAAAAAATAGTGGAAAACTTTAAAAACAATGTTCCTCAATGTCAAATTGCAAAGGCTTTGCAAATCTCATCATCTACAGTGCATAACATCATCAAAAGATTCAGAGAAACTGGAGAAATCTCTGTGCGTAAGGGACAAGGCCGGAGACCTTTATTGGATGCCCGTGGTCTTCGGGCTCTCAGACGACACTGCATCACTCATCGGCATGATTGTGTCAATGACATTACTAAATGGGCCCAGGAATACTTTCAGAAACCACTGTCGGTAAACACAATCCGCCGTGCCATCAGCAGATGCCAACTAAAGCTCTATCATGCAAAAAGGAAGCCATATGTGAACATGGTCCAGAAGCGCCGTCGTGTCCTGTGGGCCAAGGCTCATTTAAAATGGACTATTTCAAAGTGGAATAGTGTTTTATGGTCAGACGAGTCCAAATTTGACATTCTTGTTGGAAATCACGGACGCCGTGTCCTCCGGGCTAAAGAGGAGGGAGACCTTCCAGCATGTTATCAGCGTTCAGTTCAAAAGCCAGCATCTCTGATGGTATGGGGGTGCATAAGTGCATACGGTATGGGCAGCTTGCATGTTTTGGAAGGCTCTGTAAATGCTGAAAGGTATATAAAGGTTTTAGAGCAACATATGCTTCCCTCCAAACAACGTCTATTTCAGGGAAGGCCTTGTTTATTTCAGCAGGACAATGCAAAACCACATACTGCAGCTATAACAACAGCATGGCTTCATCGTAGAAGAGTCCGGGTGCTAACCTGGCCTGCCTGCAGTCCAGATCTTTCACCTATAGAGAACATTTGGCGCATCATTAAACAAAAAATACGTCAAAGACGACCACGAACTCTTCAGCAGCTGGAAATCTATATAAGGCAAGAATGGGACCAAATTCCAACAGCAAAACTCCAGCAACTCATAGCCTCAATGCCCAGACGTCTTCAAACTGTTTTGAAAAGAAAAGGAGATGCTACACCATGGTAAACATGCCCCGTCCCAACTATTTTGAGACCTGTAGCAGAAATCAAAATTGAAATGAGCTCATTTTGTGCATAAAATTGTAAACTTTCTCAGTTTAAACATTTGCTATGTTATCTATGTTCTATTGTGAATAAAATATTGGCTCATGTGATTTGAAAGTCTTTTAGTTTTCATTTTATTAAAATTTAAAAAACGTCCCAACTTTTCCGGAATTCGGGTTGTAGTTTGGAGATATCAAATCAGTTTGATAATCTCCAGCTGGTTGGTTATCACATGACAGGCTATTATTGTACTAATGCAGGCTAATAATAGTCTAGACGGTTCAGTTTTGTCATTCCTGGACTGTGACATTAAACCCCCTTTAAGCATGACAAATGTTGACATATGAATACATTTTCTGAACATTTTCAGTTTTTGTCGTCTTTTATGAATCGCAGCTAAAATAGATTGTACCTCAGAGTACAGCAGATCATCATTGCAGGGGTTTACTGATCAGTGAGCCAAGGTTTTGATCGGACTTTTGACTTTTTACCACATTTTCTGTTTGTATTTCTTTTTTTAATTTTTTTTTAATTTTCATCAGATCTCAGAATGAATTCCAAATCATCTCTGCATTTCCAGGGCTCAACAATAAGGATTATTATTTTGATGTTTTTTCTTCTTTTTAAATTTTTTGTATTGAATTAGGGCTGTAGCTATCGAATATTTTAGTAATCGAGTATTCTACCAAAAATTCCATCGATTAATCGAGTAATCGGATAAAATGTGCTTTTTGCTTAATTAAAGTGCAATATTAATTATGCAAGAGAAAATAAGACTCCTGGGTCTCTTAAAATTAACAACTAAGTTTCCTTTTTTAGAAAAAAAATATTTGTATTTTTTAAATGCATAGAATGCAATGCATACATCAAAAATAAACATTTAATTACTACCCATTGTTTCTCTGTCTGTACTTGTACTGTGAACAATGACAATAAAGTTGAGAGATGAGTTAAGTGCCATTCAGTAGGGGTTTTAAATAAAGCATTTTCTGAGATGCTCATTAAACATTAAACACATAAAACATTAATTAAATGTATCTTTTAATTATTGAAAATTAAGCAAACTTAACTTTTTGGTAAACAAAGGGGATTTACTATTAACAATAAAACATGGAAGAAATGTGTGATTAAACCTTAAAAAAAAAATAATGTTGGATTTTTTTTTTTTAGTAGTAGGCAATGTACATTCTGCTGAATAATAGTCTTTAACATGACTTTTATTTTGAAGGATTGACGTACCTTTACAGTTCTGTGGATGTGATGTAACGCTAGTTTTAATCAAATCAAACGTTCAAATGCTCATGAAGTGACTGTCAGAGCAGTTCTGGAGATGTTCTTCATGTGTTCACGTCTTTATTTAGTGAGAGGAAAGACGGTGAAATCACCGGAGCGTCACGCGCGCTTCAGTGTGTGTAAATAAAGGAACTCGCGCTTCTGCTCCAATTATTAACACAGACACGCAGAACATGCAGGATTCATATTTAAATAGACTGTTCCGGCTTAATATTTACAGATATTAGTCCATATCGTGATTTGATGTAAGTGCAATGACCTATTTTTGATTAATTCATTCAAAATTTGGCAAATTCCGTGCCATTCCGCATTAAACTGTAAATTCCATTTTTATGACTAGATTCCGCGATTCACTCCGCGTTTTCTGCATCGCGGAAATCATAGGGCCCTAGTTGTGGTATGCCAGCTCTATCTTGCACTGGACACACGCCACGACGTTCTCTTTACATTTGCCCGCGCCCTTAAATCAAAATCACTGGTGTGATTTTGGACTCAGCGCTTGTGTCTCCTTCCGCTTTCTGGGTGACGTAAACGCGTTGTCACATAAAAAAAATCATTGCGAAAGAACCTGACCTGAGATTTAAAATAAATTAAAAGAGGCTTCGAGGCAGAGGAATTTGCCTCAATCATTTTTTGTAATCGAGTTACTCGAGGAATCGTTTCAGCCCTATATTGATTGTATATATTTTGTATATTTAAATTCTATATATAATTGATATAGTTTTTATATTAAAAACTATATTTTTTCAAACATTATATATATATATATATATATATATATATATATATATATATATATATATATATATATATATATATATATATATATATTAGTAAAAATTATATAATTTTTATTCATATTATATAGATTTTTAATTTTGATATTCAATTTTATTTTATATATATTTATCTTATTTATCTTTTATCTGTATTTTATTTTGTATTATATGAAATGATTTGAGTCCAAGACTATCACTTAAGTCAAAACTTTACAGGCATATTTGATAAAGGAATAAAACATACAAAAACCTGTGTATATCTTCAAAATAAAGATAAAGAGACAACACTGCTTTGTCAACTCATCCTTATTTTTGAGCCCTAATCTCTTTTGTGCCAAAGACTGCTAGATTGACCTGTTAGATGTCTCTATACTCAACATATGATGATTTGATCTCAAGGTGGGGTTTAGTAGAGACATCTAACAGTGTGGATCCGCTGTCTCAACTCTCTCTCTGTTTCCACAGACGTCATTCTCTCCTCCGCTCTGGCTCTTTTTCTGTTCTCTCACTCATTGTGTTGTTTTCTCATTGCTCTTCATTAATGCGTTGACTCGTGTGGGGGGGTCGTTCAGCTGCTGGCTGGGATGATAGCAGAGCCTGCTTTTCTCTCAGAGTATACTATCTTTGCTCTGGACCACCCAAAACGACCCAAAGCGGCCCAGGTGCCCAGTGCGGTGAGTCTGTCCTCTTCCTCACCCCGTCCCGTCTGCGATGCCTTTGGAGGTTATGGGCTAGAGGAGGCCGAGTAACACCTGCTTGCAGCGTTTCTGCATAACTCAAAGGCATCTCGCTCCTAACCCCTGCATCTAATATCTTGCGTTCCTCGTTAGGCCTGATTTGTGGGATGGCAGTTGCCTTTCTCTGTTTTTGTTCCTGGGAATGGTTCCTCTGATTTGGCATCTCCAGGAATGAATGTTCTTCCCGTAGTTTTAGATATTTTCATGGATTCCCTGTCCCGTATCCTCATAGCTTCCCCGCGGTTACAGTGTTGAATGTTCCCTTGCTCTTGCCTGAGAGTTCTTTTGATTTCCTTGTGAAATTAATTTGGCTGATTCTTTGTTTTAATGTGTTTCTATATTTGGATTATTGTTCTTTTGCATGATTCATGTCAGTATTTCCCAGCGCATTGATCTCTGGAGCAAAATTTAACCCTTAAGTTATTTTGCGCTTTCTTGTAAAAAATGTTGATTATTTAAAAAACTGACACAAGGAGGGATCTAACAGTTAAGTTAATCAGAATATATAATAGAATATATTTTTTAAATATAATATAATAAAAAGTGACAATATATATGTTATATATTTCATATAGTAAATAAAATTTAAATCTAATAATATAATTTGAAATTTATATATTTTATTTATTTAAAAGTATTTATATTATATCTTTGCATTATTTGTTAGAGAATTTTAAATCCAAGACTATCACTTGAGGCAAAACTTTACATTTTAATAAAATTAAAAAAAATTTTGTCATTAGAAAATGTATAATATAATAATACATTTTATATCATAGTAATAATAATATGTGGGATTTATTTATTTATTTTTTTAAATATCCTTAACAATATTGTATTATAGTAATTTCAATAAAGCTAATTGAATTGAATTAAAATTGTATTAAATATCAGCTAATCGGTATCGATCAGGGCTGCGTTTCACAAATACATTGTAAGCCTTAGTAGATGTAGAAGCCATGTGCATGATCTACTTGGGTTCACAATGATTTTGGGAAACACATCACCAACTGATATCAGACTGTTCTCATTTTTTTTTCTTTCTGAGATGTATAAACAAAGTTAGCAAGACTTTTTTTCTGTTCTTTGCTCAGATATGTCACCTATGATGTTTTCTTATGTTCACTCTTGACTGCAACAGTCTTTTCTTGTTAAATAGCATCCTCATAAAATGTGAAAGGCTCCTTTGGGTCTAAAAAAAGGTTTCATTCATCCAATAAAAAAAATGTAGGGTAATGATTCACATCTATATTTTTTAACTTGAGCCGATGGAAAAAAAAAAAAAGAAATTGTATAATATATACAATTTATTTTTTTATTTTTTTAAATATCTGTGCTATTGTTGTTTTTTTTTTGTTTTTATATACTATTATAATATTTTAATATTTTGAATTAGCTTTTATTTATTTTAAATCATTCAAGTTCAGTTATAAGTTTAAGTTTGAGTAATTGTATGTTATTTTGTCATATTCTTTAGGTTTTAATTTTAAATATCTCTATCTTTATTTGTATTTCTGTTTTAGTAACTTTATTATTTAAACTTATTTTTAGTTTAGTTAGTTGTCAAAGCTACATACATAACTTTTAAGTTTCCCATCTTATATGTTCGTTTGTGAAGACATTAGAGGCTCAGCTCAGACTGAAGGATTTATCTCTATACACACAGATAATCCTACACACACACACACACACACACACACCTGAGCTCATTACACACACATCAGCTGACAGACAACACAGCCAATCACATCACACACTCTCATCACATGATCTGCTGTATTATTGGCCTCATTATGATGTTCTCTGGGGCAATATAATTGTGCAGATCTGTGGATATGTGTCTTTTTTCATTGACATTTACAACCCTGATTATACTGATGTGTAAAGTGAACTTAAACTTGTTTTTCATCACATAGTTAAAGTGTGCAAATGTGTTCAGCTCCTCACTCAGTGAACTGGAAGTACATTTATTTGCTAAAATTGGTGTGTGATGTTATGAAGGACACTGTTGCTTTAAGTGCCCTTTCTTTATGTTATCAAAGTGCAGGCAATGTCTGATAATGCTGTCTTAATAATTGTCTTTATTATCTTTGGCCTAAAGGCCCAAAGTTCTTTTTTTTTTTTTTATTTTTTTTTTTTTATTTATGGGTTCTTATGCCTTTAATGGAAACTTTAATTGCCAATTTGCCTTGTTGCCAATGCTGTACCTGAAAAAGAAATAATTTGACAGTTTGCATGTTGCTTTTTTTCATGTATTTGTAGTGAAGCAGATTTTGACAGTGATGATACTTTCTCATGTCTGCCATTATAAACCGAGTAAAGACTTCTTTCATCTGCCTCGGGGAGAACGCTGTGGCCGTCTAACTCCTGCTGAACTCAACACATCGCCAAACTCACACGCTCTCAGTAACCAGCTCCTCTAGCGGTTTGACCTGTTTGCAGTTGCCAAAGCTGCTAGTGTAGTGCTGCTGCTCCTCGTTTGTGTAATACAGTCTCCGTTTGTGTTTAACCCCTGTGTTCCTCTTCAAGTTGCATGAGGTTAGCGTAGATGTAACCTGCATTTCTCGTAGCAAACACTAATACTGCTCCCAGAGTAATCGGGGTGCAGCACGATGGGCCGGAGGAATACCAACCCCTCCTGTTGATTGCAGAGACGCACTTTCACTCATGTTTGTGGGTTCTGTTGTGATGCAGGGCATTAAAGCGGCCAGCAGCTCTCCGAGAGGCAGTGTGAACGGGGATGGAATCGCTTCTCCTCAGGCAAGCAATTATGTGTTTCACATTCATGAAATGTTAAAAGTGGACTAAAGACCTGTTCACATTGCATCTTAAAGTGGCTTAATGAGATGCATTGTAAATGATTTGAACACAGTGTCTGATGCAGAATATTTGTTGGCACACATTGAGGCAAGGAATCCTTAAAAGCATCAGTTTTCACAAAAATGTAACCGTTTTTAATAAATGTTTCTCTAGCAGCAAATCAGTATATTAGAATGATTTCTGAAGATCATGTGACACTTAAGACTGGAGTAATGATGCTGAAAATACAGCTGCGCATCACAGAAATAAATTACACTTGTATACAAATGTATTCAAATAGAAAACAATTTTGAATTGTAAAAATATTTCACAATATTACTGTTTTTAATGTATTTTTTATCTGATAAATGTAGCCTTGCTGAGCAGAAGAGACTTCCTTAATATAAAATACTGAATGAAGTGAAAATTGCACAATACTGTGTGTCAGATAGACATCGCATCTCCCTTGTGCATTGTTTTAATGACAATTAAACACATTTTTCCTCAAAATAAGTTCTCATTGGATGCAGTACTGTAGCATAATTCTTTTAAATTGAAATCTGCACAAGTCAGTCAATGCAACATTAGGTGTATATAAATACCATTTTTATTTTCAGTTAGCATATATGATGTAAGTTATATATAAATAGAAATATTGAAATTATAAAAATAAATAAGCATATAAAATTATATATTATAAATAATATAATTATATATATATATATATATATATATATATATATATATATATATATATATACACACAGTACAGACCAAAAGTTTGGAAACATTACTATTTTTAATGTTTTTGAAAGAAGTTTCTTCTGCTCATCAAGCCTGCATTTATTTGATCAAAAATACAGAAAAAAATTTAATATTGTGATATATTATTACAATTTAAAATAATTGTTTTAAAATTTATTATACTTTAAATTATCATTTATTTCTGTGATGCAAAGCTGAATTTTTAGGATCATTTTCACATGATCCTTTAGAAATCATTCTAATATGATGATTCATTATTATAATAACAATATACACTACTGGTCAGTCATTTGGGGTCAGTAATTTTTTTTAAAATAAAATCAATACTTTTATTCAGCAAGGATGTGTTAAATTGATAAAAAGTGATAGTAAAGAAAATATATTATTAGAATATATATTATTAGAAAAAAAAATATTTTGAATAAATGCAGTTCTTTTTAACCTTTTATTGATCAAATATATTAGACAGCAGAACTGTTTCCAACACTCATAATAAATCAGAATATTAGAATGATTTCTAAATGATCATGTGATAGACTGGATGTTACATGTGACACTGAAGCTGGAGGAATGATGCTGAAAATTCAGCTTTGCATCACAGGAATAAATTTTTTTTTTAAGTATATTCAAATAGAAAACTATTATTTTAAGTTGTAATAATATTTCACAATATTACTGTTTTTTCTGTATTTTTGATCAAATAAATGTTGGCTTGAGGAGCAGAAGAAACTTCTTTCAAAAACATAAAAAAATAGTAATGTTTCCAAACTTTTGGTCTTAGTATTCCAAATAATTTATTTTATTAGTAGTAAAATGGTAACATTACAAATAATAATGGTTAATTAGCATTATAGTGTAAATTTTTGTATTATGACAACAACAACCATAATTATTAGCAGTAGTAGAACTAATATAAATAGTTTTTAGTAATATTTTAGAATTATAAATAATGTATTTTATGTTTTATGTCATTTTTGAGTAAGAGGCTTGCTCACAGTTTGAATCTTTGACCTTAAACAGTATCGGCTTATTTTCCATCTAATGATGATTATTTAAACCGGTCCTCCAGAAAGAGGAGTCTCAGTCTCTGGCCCAGAAGCTGCAGCAGAAGGTTTCTTCGGTGGAGTCTCTGCTCCGGGGTTCATCCCGCGGTGAAGGGCTCGGACGCTCCAGCTCCCGGGACAGTCTGGTCAGAAGCTCCTCCAGAGAATCGCTCTCTCTCGTCGGAGATAATGAGGCCCAGTCGTCGCCGCCGTACGACCCTCCGTCGGACATCGAGAGCGAGGCGGAGGATTCGCCAGGCAGCGCTGAGAGTCTGTCCAAAGAGCAGCTCTTAAACCGCCTGCACCGGGTCGAGAGAAGCCTCGGGAACTACAGGGGGAAGTACTCCGAGGTGAACGCTTCTAAACATTAGAGATCAGATCTAATTATGATTTTCTAGTGGTTTTGTAAATGAGGGTCTCAGATTACATCTGAAGTCAAACACAAAAGTGCACAGTGCTTGTTATACGAAGGGTGTAACTATGGAAGATTGTAAGGTAGTTGTCAATTTTTGTCTCATAATTCTGACTTTCTTCCTTGAGAAAAAATCTCAGAAGTATGTAGGGCTGGGCTCTTTTGCCGTTTTTATTGATTTATTTGAATTTGTTTTGCCATGATTTTATTTTTTAGAAATCGAGGAATCACGATTTTGAATAGAAATGACTAAATGTTCGAATTAGACACTATGACAATATGCCGGTGATAACATTAAAGTGAAAAGAACGATGTGAAGGACCATAAATATAGCATAAATATATGGTTTAAAATCATTAAACAAAATTGAGAATCGGTCAAACATTTTGGAAAAATCAAGATTTAATTTTTTTTGCAAAATTGCTTAGCCCTAGAAGTATGAGATGTTATCTCAAAAGTATAAAAACAATGTAAAAGTTGCAATCAGCTTTTAATTATTATTATTATTATTTATTTTTTATGGATTAATAAATAAAACCGTAATTGCAATTTAATATCTCACAATTTGGACTTTTCTTCTTGCAATTGTGAATTTTTATCTTGGAATTCTGAGAAAAAAGACCAGATGGTGGGATATGAATTAAACATTTCCCAAATCTGCTTTTTTTTAATTGTTTTTCTTTTTTTTTTATTGTAACTCACAATTGCAGAAACAAGGTAAAAGTTACAATTACTTTGTAAAATTTGTAATTTTAACCAGTGGCCTCAGATTTCTATCCCATAAATATTACAAATGCTCATTAGGGATTTGAACAAACATTTGTTAATTGGTACAGTTTGCTAATCTAAATAATGGCTGATTAATTAGACTTGTAGCAAGCCTCTGAATCCAAAGTTCTGCCATCTCTGATGCATAGTTAATTGGAAATTTAAGCACAATCTGGAAAGTTTTGCAGAGTAAGGTATTTTCTGAGATATAGTAGTGTTTAATTTTTCACAAAAATCTCTTTGGCTCATTTGAAATAGCTTCGTATCCTCTGCTGTAGGATGTGTCCCGTGATAAATCAATAAACTTTGCCACATGAGCAATGTGACCCTCTCTTATATGAAATAGTGATGTTGTTGTTTACCAACACTAAAGCTATTAAAACATATTTTTGGTAATTGAAAAAAAGCCGAAATAAAGTAAAATTGGAATTGAAAATTTGAGAAAAAAAAAACTCAAAGGCATAAACTTTTGTAAACAAAAATTTGAATTAACTGAAGTTGAAGTACTAAAACCATCCATCCTAAAATTATTGAAATTAAAATGGAAATACAAATTTTAGTTTTATAGAAATATAAAAAACTAAAAAAAAATGACATGGAAAAAAGAATATCAAATTACTTGCACTTAAATATTAAAACAGAAAAAAAAATGTAAATGTAAAAATTTTAAATGCATAACTAATTTAAGTGAATATGAAAGACATTTAAGATAAAATGCTAAAATCATCTTTTTCAAATTGAAAAAAAAAAATCTAAACAAAACTAAACAAAAAAAAAATCTAAACAAAAAAACGACAGTAACATTTACAGTTATAATAATAATCATTATTATTATTAATATTGTTATGCACAACAAAATTAAAATGTCTTCCTTTACTTCAGTTGTCAGTTGGACTATTGCAATTTTTTTCAGTAGTTTTTTTTTCCCCATTAGTTTTTTGTTTACCTTTTCTTAAAAATGTGTGTATTTCATGTAGTATATTCAATTCAGGTTTATCTGTATAGTGCTTAGTTTTCACGATACAATTCGATGCAAAGCAGCTTTACAGAAAATTCAGTTCCTACAATATATTTAGTAGTAGCTTATCATTTGAGATGTATGGTTGCACTTATTGGCCACCATCAGAAAGAGGGATTGTGTATCAACACCTGACCTTCATCTAGTCGAGTCATACACAGTGAATAGACTAGTGGCAGAACTAATCAACTAGTGAGTCTGATCAGACGTGATCACTGATTTGGGAATGGAACAGTTTGATGTGTGAAATGTGTGTGCATGATTTTTACAGGACTGATGTTTTCTCTCTCTCTCTCTCTCTCTCAGTTGGTTACAGCTTACCGAACCGTACACCGGGATAAAGAGAAAACGCAGGTAATGTCATATTCAGTCGATGCAGCAGAATACATGACAGTAGTTTGCGCTGCTGTGAGGTCAGTCTGTTATTCATCTCTGTCTGTGTCTCTCAGGCCATCCTTAGCCAGAGTCAAGATAAAGCCCTGAGAAGAATAGGGGAGCTCAGGGAGGTTCGTCTGGCACACACTTTAACTCTTCATCACAGGCTCTGCGTCAATGTTTTTCTACCTCTGATATCTCTATTGCTGCTCCATTCACACTGTGTGCTTATGAAACGGCTTTCACAATGCACTTAACGTCTGCAATGTGACGTTTAGCATCTGATTTTGATTGATTGTGAGAGGATTGGGCACAGTAAAATTAAATTAAATAAAATTAAATTAAATTAAATTAAATTAAATTAAATTAAATTAAATTAAATTAAATTAAATTAAATTAAATTAAATTTGACAAAATAAAATAAAATAAACCATGAATAAAATTAAATAAAAATAAACCTTGGGATAGCGTTATAAACTATTGAATCAGTTTTTGTTTTTAGAATTTCATTTTAATTTCAGTAAAATCTTTAGTAATTTTGTTGCTTTTTCGTCATTTTTAGTAGTTTATTAAATATGTCTATATAATGTTTATAAATAAATGAGCATAAAGTTTTTATTTGTAATTAACATTAATACACTTTAAAATAAATTTTTAAAATAAATTAAAATTAAAAAATGTAAAACAATATTAATACATTATATGTATAGATTATTTTTTATTCATACATGGTTTATTTTTATATTATTTATTTAGTTGATATTTTTTTTTGGTACATTTTATTTTATGCATGTTTTATTTTCTTTTTATTTTCTTTCTTTATTATGTAAATGCATTTTAATTTATTGATGCAGAGTTTGTTTATATAGGCTTATTTTTATTTGCTTTTGTTTGTTTTGCACTCTGTGATCAAAAAATACATTTATTTACATTTATAATTGTTCATTTAGCAGACTGTTTTATCCAAAGAATTTTTTTTTTAAGTAGTGAGTGTCAAATTCTCCAAACTTTCTAATTGATATTTGAAATATGAAATATGCATGACACAGCAACAGATGTTTTATTAATATGGAAAAGGTCTTTTTATAGTTTTCTGTGGCACAAACAGTCCAAATGTAGCTTTTTGAAGTACTTTTGAATTGTTTCAATAACATGTTGCATAAAATCATTTTTAGATTGTATTATTACTATATAGTTATTGAGCGTCATATGTCCTCCTCAGGAGCTTCAGATGGACCAGCAGGCCAAGAAACACCTGCAGGAGGAGTTTGATGCTGCTCTGGAGGAGAAGGACCAGATGATCAGTGTGCTTCAGACGCAAGTACACCAGTGTTCTGTGTGTGTCGATCTCATTGTGCATTTCCTAGTTACCCGAGGTGATACTGAAACTGTTGTCTTCAGGTGTCTTTGTTGAAGAAGCGTCTGCAGGCGTCTGGAGGTGTGCTTTCCTCCGAGGTAGAGACCTCTCAGTCCAGCGACACGGTCGATGCAAACACTGACATTCAGAGCCCCTCGAAAGATGACGGCTCAGCGCTTCACACAGGTGTGCCAAGGTTTTCAAGTTCCCAGAACAGTTTTCTACACTCGTCATCTTTAACCTGTTTGTGTTTTGTGTGTGGGGCCAGCAGAGGGCAGCGGAGAGCCGGGCAGCGCGGTGGACCTTGAGGCTCTTCAGAAGCGAATCAAAAGGCAAGAGAGTCTCCTGCAGAGATGCAAAGAGATGATTCGATCCAGTAAAGAGCGCAGCGCTCAGCTGAGCAGCGAGAATGAGGTTTTACAGCAGCAGCTGCAGGAGAGACTGCAAGAGCTTGAGAAAATGAAGGTACAGAAACAGTAAATAAGACACAACACGAAGAACATCTAGTTTTTGCTTAGCCAGTTTTTGCTTAGATTTGTATCATGTTCAGACCCTGCATGAGGTGATTATTGAGCTTCCCCATTCACCATTTTATTTTATTCATTTTTATTTTATATTGATTTATTTTTTTATTTGTCATTTAAACCATCATGCATGGTTTACATTTAGTAGTATTATTTACTACATATTTTTTCCATTTTTGAGATTTTTTTTTTTTTAATGTTATATTTTATTTATACATAATCTTTTTTATTTTATTTTGATTAATATTTATTTAAAAATATATCTTTTTTAATTTTATCTTTCATTATTTTAGTCATGTATGGTTTCTTTATTTTATTTTATTTTTGTTGGCACATTTTATTTTATTCAGACATGGTTTATATTATTTTTATTTCTTATTTTTCTTTATTAATTATTTCATTGTATAATAATATATTGTATAATATTTTTTTTTTTACTTTATTTTATTCATGCTTGATTTTTTTTTTTTTTTTTGTAAATTTTTCTGTTAATGTTTTCTTTTATACTTACATGGTTTATTTTCCATTTATGTTATTGAATGCATGTTTTTTGTTCAATTTTATGGTTTATTCATGCATGCGGAGGGCTGAGAGTGTGTTTCCTGTGGATGTGATGTGTTTGTGTTCAGTGGGACTGTGAGAGCAGCGTACAGACACACATTACAGCCCATCTGATCCTCCCCGTCACACTCGCTGACACTAAAACACACCAGCTGAAGATCAGCTTCATTTCAGATTTATGTGAACTAAGGCACTGCATTAAATTATCTAATAAAACTAGATTTTTACTTTTTCTGAAGAAAAGGTGCACTGGAAAGTGCCATTCATGTCCAAAGCACATAGTTGTGCATCACAGTTAAATTTTAACCTGTAGAAGTTTGTTCAGATTGGTAGTAGTAATAATTCTTGCCTGTGCCAACACCACAAATAATAATTAAAAAAAAATTATATAATAAAATATAAATATATAATATATAATTAAATGTATAAATTATACACAATTTTATTATTTTTGTTTATTCTATATACCATTTAAGTTTATTTGAATAATATCTGTATGATATGTATTATATCGATATATAAATAAAATTCTCAAGTTTCCATGATGATCCGTTATATAATAAACAAATAATTGTTTTTATTTTTATATATATATTTCTTGGCTTATTTTCATTTTCGTTTGGTTTTTGTCGAGTGTCAGTTTTGCACTCTGTGATCAAAAAATACATTTATTTACATATACAGTCATTCATTTAGCAGGCAGTTTTATCCAAAGCAATTTTTTTTTTGAGTTGTGAGTGTCAAATTCTCCAGTTCAAGGAAACCAGCAGGAAACAGGAAGTAACCGCCGCTGCCTAAAAGAGTGGCGTTCTGCGCTCGAGGCGACGCTCCACAACCGCTGGCTGCTGTCCTGGGCTGGGATTGAGGTTTGATTGTGGGTCTGGTGTGACGACTCCACAGGCTGCTGTGATGTGGATGTGGCCTGCTTTGTGTGTGTGTGTGTGTTTATCTGTGGTGGGAGACACGATAATTATACACAGCTCCTTGGTTGCTGTTGTAACATAATCGCTTGGTCATGAAGGATATGCTATAGTAATGTGGAAGATCAGTATTAAGGCGTTTAACAGTTGCAAAGCCTTGCATTGCAGTGTTTTCGGCATTTTCTTAGGTGTATCGCAACAGAAAAGACCCCACTTAAGATAGTTTATATGCTTAGCCGTTCAAATCTTGTGTAGCCAGACTTATTGGATGTGCACATTTTTTCCACATTTTGCAGGTTAAAGTTTCAGGTCAGTACATTTCCAGCTGGCCTCTGCATTTCCAAGCAACTCACTTTCTAATCCAGGTTGTCTAGACTTGTCTAGCTGGCTCTGGGTTTTTTATTATAGTTCCAAATAAGTGTTGATTATTATTCTGAGAGTAATGTACTGAGATCCATCATCGCACACTCACCATCTGTCATCTGTGTTCACCAGGAGCTGCACACTACAGAGAAGACGAAGCTGATCACGCAGCTGGGAGAGGCCAAGAACCTCATCGAGCAGCTGGAGCAGGACAAGGTGAGAGAGGAACAGGACACGCTTCGTTTCGCTCCTCAGAAGGGTTCAGCTCTGCTGTGCGTCTGCCACGGGACGGTTTGTGAGCCAGCAGGAGTAGAAGCACAAATACAGAATCCACTGGCCCTCTAAACCAAAGACAAAGATCAATTATCCCGGAAGAGCTTTTTAAAATGAATGGAAAACATATTTCCTGTGCGCCGCTCACAGTCATATTTGCGTATAAAAGTAAGACTGGAGAATATGTCTTTCTTATTATTTTAGGATGGGGGTCAAGCATGGTCCTGAACTGAAAAATATTTTTATAGGCCATAATATTTAAATGTATATATAATTGTGTGTGCATATATATATATATATATATATATATATATATATATGTGTGTGTGTATATATCTATCTATCTATCTAATCTGTAATTGATTGTTATCATATAATAATAATATTTATATTATTATTGAAATAATTAAGAAATATTGAATATATATAATTTTTTTGTACCAAATATTGTTGCAATATATTAGTTATTTTTGAAAAATTTAATTTATATGTTTTTGTACATAATGTATAAATGTAATTTTTCAATAATAATATGTAACATTCCAATAACTATATGTACTTTAACATAAATTGAAACAATATATTTCTATATTTTATTTTTATTTGTCATTTATTCATCTTTAAATGTCATCTAAGCTAGATTTATGTGAAATATGAGTTCATGTTGTGTTTAGCCTTTGGCCTTTACTCTGCAGGATAGAGATCATTGCCTCTTGGGTCATTGTATGGAATGCAAGCATATGTCAGAAACAATTAGAGGTGCGTCCTCAAGCTGAGCACAGAACCTGCTGTAAGGAACAGGAACCTGGTTTGCAGGAACCACATTTGTGCTAGATACTATTTGGACGTAATCAGTAGTGGATTTCAGAATTTGAAAAATTAACCGCAATATTGCGCATTCGAGATTTCGTTTTTCAGAGGCCAAAATATGATCATATTGACTGAAAATCTAAGATGAGTGCATTGAATTTTTTTATGAACTGCCCCTTTAATGCTCACCTATTGCATTATTTTGAAGGGAATGGTCATTGCTGAAACCAAGCGTCAGATGCACGAGACTTTAGAGATGAAGGAAGAGGAGATTGCTCAGCTGCGCTCCAGACTCCAGCAGACCCTCGCTCAGAAAGACGAGCTGCAGGAGCAGAAAGAGAAATCAGAGAAAGCAGGTGAGTTAGACTGTCTCCTCTCTCTGTTCTCATCCCTTCTGTCTACTTGACCTAAATGCACTTTATTTGACTCTTTCCCAGCATTTGAAGAGCTGGAGCGAGCTCTAGGTGTGGCTCAGCGGGCGGAGGAGGCGCGCCGTCAGCTGCAGGTGAGCGTTGAGGAGCAGGTGAAACAGGTGGAGAAGGCCAGCGAGGAAGAGAGGAGAAGCTTGCAACAGGAGCTAACCAGGGTCAAACAGGAAGTGGTCACCATTATGAAGGTGTGTGTGAAAAAATAATAGGGTCAGAAAAAGGGTGGAAAGGTACATTTGGACTGTTTGTGCCACAGAAAACTATAAAAGACCTTTCCCATATTGATAAAACATCTGTTGCTGTGTCATGCATATTTCATTAGTTTTTTAACTTCTCAGCATCGGTATTGTTTGAGAGCTACATCCTGTTAAAAATTGGATGGTCTTGCGGAGATGCTTTAATTTTTACACTAGGATCAAGAATATTCAATCTTGTTGTGTTGCGTTTTGATATGCTGCTTTTGCTTTTTCTCTGTCCCCATTTGCACTTGACCTGCTTAAAGTTATTTTGCCTGGAGAAGCCATCAGTTCACTCACAGTGTCACATTCATCCTGAGATTTGTCTGGATGAGCGGTTAAACCTTCATGACTGCACAGTTCCCATGAAACCTGTGTGTTTTTATGGATCTGCACACCTTTAGTCTCTTCCTTTGTGTATTGGAGTATCATTCATTAGGTAAAAGGCAGTAGTAAATCAAAATTGACCAAATTGATGCCACATTTACAGCCCACCATTCTGCCTGCATGTATTTTTGACAAAGAAATTCAGCTCTGTTTCATTCATCAGGTGTCATAATCCTTGCCATAACTAAGACGCATGAATTATGTCTCTTTTTCCCTTGCCAATAATTCATAGAAGAGTGACATTTGGAGTCATCTGATTATTTTGCCAAAGCATGATGCGTTGGGGAATAGTTAACTTAGATATTTCCAATTCTTATGATGAAACTTTTGAGCTTGTCCATGAGAAAATGTTAAATATACTTTGAATGCAATGTGAGATTAACACTTTTTTTTTTTTTTTAAATATTAAGTTCTGTTGTCATTTATTATTGATTTTTTTCCCCTATAACTGGGTAACATAAGACAAAAACTTCACAAAATGGTCTAAATGGACTGGAAAGACTGTTTTGCTTCGTATACATTAGTGTATCAGTATTTTAAAATGTCCATCAAATCTGACAAATGTTAATATTTTGTCACGATTTCTTTCTTTTCAGAAATCCTCAGAGGACAGGATAGCAGAAATGGAGCGGTTACATTCAGAGGCTTTGGCTAACAAAGAACAGGAACTGAGTGCCCAGATCAAACAAGCTGTGGTATGCCCTAGTTTTCATTTCTGTTGTAACTTATGATTAGTTAATGCAAATATTAGCTATTTGGATGTAGGTGTTTCCTAAGCTGTTTGCACCATTACTCTTTATTTGTCTCAGGAGCAGTGTCGTGAGGAATTGTTGAGGTCGGCACAGGAAAGAGAACAGCAGGCGTCTCTCGCTCTGGAAGAGGCAGAGCTGCAAAGAGCTGCAATTCAGACTGAAGGAGAGAACAAAGCCAAGGAACTACTGCTAGAGTTGGAGTCGACCAGAACAGTGAGTTTATTTGCCACCTTATCTTAGGATGGATCGGCAGGATATCCTTAATGTAGTTGAATAACCAAATTACCTATTATATTTGAAGCCAGCATGAATGAGAGTTTGAATGAAAGCAATGCCATATCTCAGCACTGTACATATCTTAAAATGTTCTTTTTTTCCTCTCTTTACAGAGAATCCAAGAACTTGAGAGTTGTCTAGGTAGCTCTGAGAAGGATTCCGCCAAGTCGGATGAACTCTCTGCGCAACTGGAAGAGCACAGAAAGAAACATGAGGCTGAAATAGCTGCTCTAGAAGAAGCACATAAGCAAGAGCTAGAAAAGACAAAGACAGTGGAGATAACAGCCCTTACCCAGCAGCATGATGCTGCTTTGGAGGAGCTTGTGCAGAAACATAAAGCAGAAATTGAATCTATACTGAAAGACAAGGAGGAACAGTTCCATTCCCATGTGGAAGACATGAACAAAAAGATGCTTGATAAACTGAGTGACAAACAAACCGAGATTGAGACCCTGTCTTCTGAGCTTAGTGAGGTACTGAATAGTAAACAGCAGTTAGAAGAAAGACTGTCCACTGTGGAGACCACCAGTGAAACCACAAGACAAGAGTTTGAAGACAGACTCAAGGAAGAACAAGTAAAATATCAGGCTGAGATTGAAGCTGTGAAACAGAAAGAACAGTCGTTTGCAGAGGTGGAGAAAATGCTGAAAGAAGAGATGAATCAGCTGAAGATTATGTTGGAGGAGAAGGAAAAAGCACTAGAGGAGCATGTGCTTAAAGAAATGACTTTGCAAGAAGGAAGTGTGCAGTTGGAGGAGCTTCGACTCAGGGAACAGTCAAATAAAGAGGCCCTTGAGAAATCAAGATCTCAGATAGGCACACTTACAGAAGAACTCCAGCAAACCAAGAATCAAGTGAAAGATTTTGAGCAAACCCTTGAGGCAATGCGTAATGATAGTCAGGAGAAAGAAGTGTGTCTTGAACAAAAGACAAGTGAACTTCAGGAATTTATGCAGAAGATGGAGCAAGTCAAGAGAGATCTATTGGAAAAAGAAAATTTGCATGCAGCTACCTGCAATAAAATGCAAGAAGAGCAAAACCGATTGACAAAGCAGCTGGATGACCAGAAGAGTTCTCACGAGAAGAAACTTGAGAACATTAGGAAAGACATGGATTGCAAGATGAAATCCCAGGAAAATAAGATGGAGAAATTAAGACAGAAACACAAAGAAGCACAGGACAAGTTGAAGAAGCAGCTTCAGGATCAAGAGGAGAATGCCAAAATGGAGTTATCTAAGAAAGCCCAAGAGATAGAACTGAAAGAACAGCAACTAAAGGAGAAGATCCTTGAGATGGCGCAAGCAAGTTCTGAGGGCCTCAGCACCACCATGTCTGATTTGGAGGCCAATCACAAAGAACACTTGGACAAGCTTCAGCTGACTCATAAACAGGAGCAGGAAGATCTTATTCGTCGCTGGCAGGAGAAACTTAACCAGAATGAGGAGGAGTTGCAGGAAACACATGCGCAGTCTTTGCAAGAAAAAGCCCAAGAGTTGGAGGAGATCTCTCAGCTGCTTTCGGCCAGCAGGGAAGAAAAGGAACAGGTTATGAAAGACATCCAGAACCTCAGGGAGGAGCTTGCCATGAGGGAAACCACTGTGCATAAACTACAGACAGAGCTCAGGGAGGCTGCAAGCAAGCTGGAAAGTTTATCTGAAGGGGAGGGTTTACTTAAAAGACAAGCCGAATCCATGGAAAAGAATCTGAACCAGGCCTTGAATGAAAGAAGCCTTTTGCAGGACGAGCTGAGAAAGGCTGAGGAAACTAGTAAGGAGAGATTGCAGAGTATATCTGAAGAGTTGGTAAACACCCAACAAAAGCTGAATATGCTTGAAATGTCCAAGTGTAAAGAGGGTGAAGATCTCCAGAGGAAACTTGAAGAAAAAACTGCTGAACTCCAAAATAAAGAAAAAGAGTTCCAGACACAGTTGTGTGCCATCACAAAAGAATTGAAGCAGTGTTGTCAGGAAGCCCAGGCTAAGTTAGATGGGTTCTCTATTGACCTGTGTAAGAAAGTTGAGGAACGTGTTGGGGAGTTACAACGCCGGGTCGTAGATCATCTGAATAAGGTCACATATCTAAGAAATATTATCATGATGAAGGACAACAGAATTAGCACTTTAGAGAAAGAACTTCAGCAGGCTTTGGATGAGAACCATAATCTAAAGAGCTCTCTTGATGAAGTGACACTTCAGTTAAGTTCAAGTTCAGAGACTCTTAAAGCCTTACAGATCGAAAGGGAGTCTCTGCAAACCGATGCAGATAATCGCTCCCAGGTACTTTCTGAGAAACACCTTCAAATGCAGCAGCTCCATGAGGAAAAAGAACACATATCAGAAAATCTCAAAGCAAATGTTTTGCAACTAAGCAAACTAGAATCTGTCATAAATGACTTGAAGACCCAGTTAGCTAGTAGCATAACTGAGAAAGAGCAAGCCATATCTCTGCTGAATCAGCAGCACAGTGAGGACAAGGAAAGAGTAACATGCCAGATGGGGGAGACGGTGGAAAGGCTAGAAAAAGAGAAGACCTCGCTTCAAGAGCAGGTAGACTCACTCAGGAATAAGTTCTCTGAGCTGAAAAAGAAGTTCAGTCAGAATCACATCACTGTTAAATCTCTTCAAGATAAAGTTGCAGACATGGAGAGGCAGATTGCGAAGAAGGACGGACAACTTCAGATGCTCACTGCCAGCATTGACAATCACTCCATTACCAAGTCCGAGATGGACCAGGCTCTTAATGAGAAAGAACAGAGGGTTCATGCCTTGACCTCAGAGCTAGAAAGCTGCTCAAAAAAAGTTTGTGATCTGGAGGAGCAGCTAGAGTTGCGGACAAAAGAGAGGGAACAACTCGCAGCTGATTTGCAGCAGCACCTTACTATTAGGGAGAATGAAAAGATTGAGTTTATGAAGCAGGTGCAGGAAGCTCAGGACCAAAGCTCTCAAAATGGTGCCCTAATGCAGAAAACTGAGCAAAGTCTTCAGTCTTTGAGGAAAGACGTTGAAACTGCCAAGCAGGAACTGGAATCCCAGCGGAACGACTTTGAGAGGGAGAAGACTGATATCCTGAGGGCGAATGAAGAGGCTGTGAAGGCAGCACAAGAAAAGGCATCCGCTGAAACGGCTGGTAAAGTAGCTGAGTTGAAGAGGAAGGCAGAGCAAAAGATCGGCATGATTCGTAAACAGTTGACGTCACAAATTGAGGAAAAGGAGAAGGCTATCAACGCCTTGCAGACACAGTTGGAAGGCATGAAGCAAAGCCATAATGAAAAAGAACAACGTATAAAGGCTCTAGAGGAAATTGAGAGGACAATGGAGGAGGCCACTGCAAAATTGAAGGAAGATCATGCAAAACATCAACAAGAATTGCAGAAGAAAGAAAACGAGGAAAAACAGGCCTCTCTGCAAAACTTAAAAGATATCTATGAAGAGAAGCTTGCTGCTCTTCATAAAGACTTTTCTGAAAAAAAGGAGCAATCTGCTACTGCTGCTATAGAAGCTTCTTCAAGACTTGGAGAGCTTGAAACCAAACTCTCAGAATCTAATGAGCAGATTGCAAACTACCAAACTGAGGTAAGTCGCCTTAAAGCAGACCTGCTTGAACAGTCAACTCGAGTGCAGGAGCTGCAGCAGACTTGCTTGAATCTTCAAGAACAGATCAAGGAGAAACAGATTGATGAAGTTAAGAAGGAACATGTTTCTGTGCAAATGTCCAGCAGTAGATTGGGAATGGAGCCTACAGCGTTAGTGGCCAAGGAAAACATGGATGCTATCAGGAACCAAGATGATTGGACAAGTCAAAAGGACTTGTTGGTGAAAGAATATGAGGAGAAACTCCAAGATTTGCAGCAGAGGTTACAAGAGAAAGAAAATGAGCTAAAAGCACAACAGAGTTCACCTCAAGAAAATGGCGAGACTGTTAATGAGTGCCTAATCAACAATACAAACACCTCAGAGAATGATCTTCAGAGAAAGCTGGTAGAGGCTGAGAACGAGAAGCAGAAGCTCCACAAAGATTTCACCAGACTACAGAAAGACCTTCGGTCTCTAAAGAAAGAGCATGAGAAGGAGCTGGAATTCCTGAAGAAGGAAATGGCTGAGGAGACCGAGAAGAAGCTGAAGTAAGATTTTTGTGACAATTTTAAAGACCGTTTGTAAATAAGGATGCATATTTTATGCTACAATATTGTTATCAGGGTTCACATGGTTGATCTTTTCAGGATTGAAATGGAAGATATGGAATTGAAACACAATTCTGCTCTTAAGCAGTTAATGAGGGAGTTTAATACTCAGATGGCCCTGAAAGAAAAGGAACTGGAAGGTTCTGTGAAGGAAACCATTGGTAAGAGGAACATGTAACTTATTTCCTAGAGTCGTCCTAGAACTATTTTCAGGCTTTACTAGGCGTGGGCGATATACCGAACTATGGAATTTTAACTATCGTCTCTATCGTGGTTTCACGATCCAATGACATTGCTGTGCTATGTGGTCACAAAAACGTTTACACACATTTTAAGCATTACAGTTTAAAAACAAGTGATTTTAAGCCGTTGAAATGCAATCAGCAGTGAAAGAGAACTAATTTCGCTATATGCATGTGATCTCTGAGTGGCACATGCATGAGAACACGGTGCTCATAGAGCATTGGTTTATTGATAAGACTTATTTTTGCCAATTTATAGGCATTGAACAGTTAAATACACACACTTGTATGTGTCAAAATTAGGGCTGGGCAAATAATTGAATGCGATTTTCATGCGCATCTCATCAGTAAAGCCGGTTCTGTGATTAGTAGTAAATTTCCAGCACGTGCTTTCAGAAGCACGAAGCGGCATTTAATAAACAGAGCCGTAGTTCACTGACTGGTCTTAAATGAAAGCAAACAGCTGAGAAAGATGGTATATTGGATCTGGGCAGCTCTTAAAGTGACACCTGTCTAATATTCCTTCTGTCTGTCATTCATGTGTATCAAGCAACAAAAGAGAGAAAATCTCTCACTGCTCTTGACTAAATCACTTTTGTAACTTTAAAAATAATAAATATATATTCAATTACACACTCTTAAGAATACTCGTTGTTTTTATACATTTAATTTATACAATGTGTTGCACTGCTTTTTTTCTATTGGTTGTAATCAAATTCTTATTTAATTGCTGACTATCTACTTGTCATCAGTGAGTTAGAAAAAATATTTTCTTAGTTTTTCGTCATATTGATACTGATGGCAAGAATTCTGAAATTAAAAAAAAAAAAAAAAAAAAAGAAGTGATGTAAGATTTTGGTCATATCGCCCACCCTAGGCTCTACAGTACAAATATATTGTTTATTGCTCATGCATGGTAGTTCTGTTTTCTGGACACTGCTATGATGGCTATAATACCATGGCATGGCGTTCTTTGGAGTGGAATGCAGTGTAATTGTATGTATTAGGTCGTTTAGATATATTTAAAGGAATAGCTCATCCAAAAGTGAAAAATTGGCAGCATTGGTCCATATTTATTTATTTTATTTTTGTATTAAAGGAGCATTGTGAACATTCTGTTTGACATTTTGTTGTGTTCAATGGAACAAAGAAAATCATATTGCTTTTGGAGCAATGTGAGGACGTATAAGGCAGAATTTTCACATTGGAATGAAGTACTCCTTTGAGTAAAACAAAAATATTGTTAAAAATACTGAATAAGATCAAGTACAAAATTCTTGGAAAGCACTGTGGACATGAAAAAACTGTGTTTTCATAGTTCACATTTGCTGATTTACTGGCCTCAGGAAATATGAAATTTGAAATTCATGATTGGTTTACCATGTGTTTTCAATCCTGCCATTTAATGCATCCAGTCTGGAAATGAGTGGTTTACACTCAGTGGTTGTAACTTCATGGTGACCTTCTTACTGTACTTTCCCGTTTATTATTTCCACACAGAGAAAGCTCAGGGTGTTGAAGCTGAGCTTATAACTATAGAACGAGATGAAGTCAGTCAGCTTCAGAAAACAATTGCTCAGAAGGAAGAAGACCTGAACAGAATGGTTCAGCGTTACGAACAGGTCCTTCAGGTACGGCAAAATAATGTGAAACTGTATCTTTTGAATGTAATTGTGAGTTAATGACCAGCAGATGTATTATACATTCAACTTTATAGAAAGTCACAGGAAGAGGAAGAATTTACTGAGGAGTTTATCGCTTTTGCTAAAAATTCCCCCACATAAAATCAGTAAGTTCAGGTTTCAGCTAATAGTTTGTGTATCATCAGGAAACACTTACCTCAGTCAACTAGCACCTCAGACTCTCCCTAGAACTGTAGGGAATGATGCAGGCCTTATGCTGCTTACTTCCATCCTGACAGAGAAGTATGCTAACTATTTGTGATAGGATTATTTCTGTATCATATAGATCTAATTGTTTTAAGATCCAAGTTTATGACCTGAAAATGAATACAGTATGGCAGCACTGTAAAATGATTTGGACAGAAAGTGCACGTTTGCTCAAGAGTTTGTTCTCCCTGTAGAGTCGTGAGGTGGAGATGGGCGACCGCGTGTGGGAGGTGCAGAAGGAGTTAGAGGAGCTACAGCAGAGGAGTCTCAGCGGTCCTCAGGTACAGTCACTGTTTACACACCATGTCCTGCTGGGAGCCATTCATTTTTGTTTTTAAATGGATATGCATTCAAATTAGAGTTGTTATTTTTATGCAAATAGAATTCTTAAAAAAAATTTCCAATTAAACATACTATCCGATTTATTTATTTTTTTAATTCAAATTATTTTTAGGTTTATATCATATATAGTGGTATGTTAGAGTATATATGTTAATTAATTTATTTTAAAAAAAGCCTTTAAAGTTGTCCAAATGATTTCTTAGCAATGCATATTACTAATCAAAAACTAAGTTTTGATATATTTACAGTAGGAAATTTACAAAACATCTTAATGGAACATGATCTTTACTTAATATCCTAATGATTTTTGGCATAAAAGAAAAATCGATAATTTTGACCCATACAATGTATTTTTGGCTATCGCTACAAATATACCCCAGAGACTCAAGACTGCTTTTGTGTTCCAGGGCCACATATATATAATATAAAGTATTTTTCTTTATTTTAAATAAAAGAGTACATTTGATAAAAAAACTGAAAGACATAATTAAAGTAATAAATCTTATGACTTTATTTCTCTATCTTTGTCATCAGCTTGAAGCATTAGTGTTAGCTCAAGTTATACTTCATGTTTGTTGAGCTTCATCAATAAATCTAACATACAAATAAATATTATATTTAAATAAAATATTTATTTCCAATAAATATGATATATATATATATATTATTATTATTATTATTATTATAATTTTTTTTTTTGCATGAATAACTTTGTAGTGTTCCTCATTTGTAAGATAAAAGTATCTGGTTAATAAATGAATATAAATGTAAATCGCAGAATCAAAATGTTGAAATGTCAAATCAGGTGAATGTGTTGCCAGCACTGTTGGGAACTTTACTTTAAAAAAGTAATTAGTTATAGTTACTCACTACTTGTTCCAAAAAGTAACTGAAGAGTTAGTAACTGAATTACTCTATAATAAAAGTAACTCGTTACCAGGGAAAGTAACTATTTGCGTTACTGTTTAAAAAAAAAAAAGTTGCTATATGTCAAAGAATTTGTATTTTTTTAGCAGTTTTAACAAGTCAGTTGAAATGAGTAGAACAGCAGGTGTTCAACATAACTTTCGATATTTATTCGCGTCAACAGACAGCAAGAGTTTTATCCTGCACTTCAAGTATTATCTTTGTAAGAAAATGGTTTTTGGCCACTAGCTTTGTAGATGCGTGTGTCGTTGTGAGATGCTTCATTAAATTAGAGTTGCTTACAACGGATGTTGACAAAGTCTTCGCTCCTGGACATAATGTACACATTACATGCACGTTCTTGCCTTTGACCACAATGAATTTGAAGTAGTGCTTATATCTCCACCTTGAACATGCCAACTTTTCATCGTATTGCTCCTGACTCGACATCTCTGCTGCTGCTACGAAGCTGTTGCGTGTGTGTGTGTGTGTGGCACCGTTGGCGCGTGTGTTGGCATGTGTGTAAACACACTGGCTTTGATTGGCTAGCATGAAACACATGACTCTGCCTTAGCCAATCATAATGGCTTATCTCGTTATTAACCCACCTCCTCACACGCTGTTTGAGCCAGGGTTGTGTTCGGATTATACAGTTTATTCAATCAATGCATAGTAACGCACCGCATTTAACGTCCAGTAATGTTAACGGCGTTGTAACGACAGGAAAAGTAATTAGTTAGATTACCCCGTTACTGAAAAAATAACGTTGTTACCTAACGCCGTTCTTTTAAACGCCGTTATTCCAAACACTGGTTGCCAGTGATAAATTTAATGATATTAACATAAGAAGTTAACATGGACAGCCAAGTCTTACAAGGGGCTGTCTTAGACTGTAGTCACATAATAGACTTCATTTTCAGACTTTAAATTGCAGTATAATAGTCTCAATCCAGAATAGAAAAAAGGAATGAATTTCCTGAAAAGGCTTGGAATGCGTCCCTGAGAAAGAGGCCTTAAACAGACAGTCTCTGTTCTCAATTAACCCCTCAGAGAGCATCCTGAGAGGTTAGATTTATGCCATGGTGGCGCTCTCAGGCGAGCACTGCATGCTTGGAAAGAGGCAAAAAGTTGAGCCTTGTTCAGGATAAAGTGGTCCTCGTGTGTGTTCGGTGCGGTTACAAAGCGCTCTCTCACTGTGCACCTCTGGAGCCCATGCTGCATTTTTGCAATCTGATGTCACAAGTCTGTGGGCAAACGCAACTCAGAAAAAAAATTTTGTATGTTAATATTTGCATAATAATGCAGTTATGTGACCTGCCGATTCTGTTTTGTGTTTCAGGGTCTTGAAGAGCTAAAGGTAGGTTTTATTTCCTTTTATTTTTCTGATATTCCCATCAATTGGTGTAATGACTGTTCAATATTATGATTTTTTCAGTAAGAAATTCATACTGTTATTCAGTAATGATGCATTAAATTGATCTTAAAGAGATTTATAATGTTACAGAAGATATTTCAAATAAATGCTATGCTTTTATTCATCACAAAAATCACAGTCCATAAAAATGGTGCACAACTGCTTTCAACACTGATAATAGTAATAAGAAATGTTTTCTTATGAGTGTCAAATCAGCATATTAGAAAGATTTCTGAAAGATTGTGTGACACTGAAAACTGGAGTAATCGTGCTGAAAAATCAGCTCTGCTTCACAAAAATAAATTACATTTTTAAAATATATTCAAATAGTAAATAGCTATTTCAAATTGTACAAAATATTTAACAATTTTACTGGTTTTACTGTATTTTTGATCAAATAAATGCAGCTTTAATGAGCAGAAGAGACTAACGCAAAGTTAAAAAAGAGTTTTGTTCCTCAAGATGTTGCTCTCACTTTCCACTTGTTTATATTTTTGACCCCTTTTTCTTTGTTCATTAAGGTTCAGCTTGCAGAAAAGACAACCATGTTGAGCGAGGCCAGGCTAAAAGAGCAGGAATACCACGACAGGGTAAGTTACACAAGACAGAGAGCTTAGCTTGTTGGGTGTCTGAACCACTAAACTGCTAACTAGCTATAATAATTGTCAGTTTAACTAACTTCAGCTTGCTCAGCAGGATTCTCATGCTTGACATGAACAAGAAAACTGACCATAGTAGAAGCTAGAAATGCTTGTGTGTTTGCATGCTTGCACATAGTATGTTTTAGGCCTAAGAAGTGTTAGCAAATGGCAAAACTTAAGTAGCACACAAAATACAAAATAGAAGGCAATGAGAGGAGCGTTTACCAACAGTCACTTTCCCAGAGCTCCTGCACTCCTCCAGCTGTGTAAAACCGAAATAAGATTAGATTCATTACACCGCACATCTGTTTACTCTTATTTCACCCTTACAAACAGTTACAGCAGTGTTCATGCTGTTACTCTCGCCCCACACAAACGCAAACTCACACGGGGAGGCACAAACTGGATGTGCCTTTATTGTTATAACCCGGCTTCACCCTGAGCCATATGTTGCTAGTGAAGGGGGAGTTTACAGAAAATCCTAACCTAATTCGATGTTACTTATCAGAAATGACTGGCCTTTTAAAAATTGCTCAAATCTCTCATCATGCTGTATTATCAGCAAATCTTGGATTCAATATTTTTACCATCTTGTTTTCTTTACATTAGCACAGGTTTCGAAACGGTTTGATTGATTGTCGGTTTCACTGATCTGATTACAAAACCTGTGCTAATTGAAAGAAAACCAGTTGATAAAAAGATTGAATTCAATATTTGGTGTTAATATTAGCATAATTAGAAATTTATAAGCAGATTCGTTTTTTTGTTTTTGACCACAAGTGTAATTTTTGCGAAGTCGTTTTATCCTGTGTGAGCAAAGACAATTAGTTTTAGTTGGTTTAACTAGCATTTTCAGGAAAGAAAAAAAAAATCCTCTACAGTCTGCTAAATGCATTAATGTAAAATGTATTATGCATATTTCCTCTTATGTAATTTCTAAAACTTTTATACATATATAAACACCAACTTGAGTTCTTTAAGATCAGTTTTGCACTACATATGTCTATTCTTTATTTTCAGATTCATGCACTAGAAGATAAACTAAGACGCTCCCATAAAGCCACAGTGGTGACTCACCTGGGAAGCTCATATAGAGGTAAATAACCGTTAACATTTTCTTTAAAGATGGATTTTGAATGGTATATCGTCTAGCTATGGTCATGCAGAACAATGTTTCTAAAGCCAGCTTTTATCCAGATGTCATTTACTGTCTTATTTATCTGTTTGTAATATGAATTTGGGGGTTTTAGCCACCTAGTGACAGTAAAATGCTTGTCAAGTATCTCCTGTCACTCCCAGAGGTTAATGAATGATGTGGCACACTGACCTTTGGCAGATAAACCTCACCTTCACTCTCACTAGCTCCGAGCGATCAGTCATCACAGGAGAGCCGTGCTTTTACACCCTGCTATCAATCACACACATATGCAGAGCTTAAACATATGGGCAGCTAGAGGAGAAAATCTGCCCCTCCATAGCCCTTCCCTGCTGGTGTAATAAAGAGCTCATCTCTGAAGCTAATGCTTTTCACAGACTGCATTTCTC
The DNA here is from genome assembly GCF_963082965.1 of Carassius carassius. Taxonomy (NCBI): domain Eukaryota; kingdom Metazoa; phylum Chordata; class Actinopteri; order Cypriniformes; family Cyprinidae; genus Carassius; species Carassius carassius. The sequence continues at coordinate 2,911,158 of NC_081768.1, forward strand.
CCCAGTTCCCACGAACGACCCCAGATTCAGACGGCCGTCTCAAAGATCTGCTGTGTCTTTTATACTTGCATTGTTAAAGACAAGAGCAGTGTCAACATCAGCATCAAAACAACACCTTTTGAGTTACGGGTGTGAACATGCAGACTCCATTTTTATTTTTAGGTATTTTTAGTTATTTAAGAACAATATAAAATTAAATTGTAAAGCGTAAAATAAAGCGATTTGCCTTGTTTTTAAACATTCACTATTGTTTTAGAAAGAAAAAACTTTTCATCAAGGATGCATAAAATTGTGACTTTAAAGACATTTACAATTTTACAAAAGATTTCAAATAAATGCTGTTCTTTTGAACTTTTTATTCATCAAAGAATCTTGAAAAATAACATTTATCAGTATCTACAAAAATATGAATCAGCACAACTGGTTTTACCTCTGATCATGTTTCTTGAGCAGAAAATCAACATATTAAAATGATTTCTGAAGGATCATGTGACACTGAAGACTGCAGTAATGATGCTGAAAATTCAGCGCTGCATCACAGGAATAAATTACATTTTAAAATGTCTTCAAATAGACAACTGTTACTTGAAACTGTAATAATATCCCAAAATATTACTTGAACATTAAAAGACAGAAACCTTGAAAGACTTGACTGGAATCTCAATTTCATCACAATTTGACATGAACAAGTTACTAAAATTAAAAAGAAACCCCAGTAAGCACAAAATTCATAATGCGTACATAATTATCGGTTTTGTCCTTTGTGCCATTCTAGTTAAATTGACAATCTTATTGGATAAATCTTTTTTTTTCACAGATATTGTTGCAATGCTTTCTGCAGTTGCTTAATCTACAAAATATACTTGCAATGCTGAATTTGTCTTCATGTTGGGAGTGTGTCTTTGATGCCTCACAATGCTATCTAGTTAGGTGGCTCACTAGGTTAAGGACAGGAGCCAGCCTCTCTCTGCCCATAAACCACATTAATAATCCTTCTGAATATATTTCCAGATGACTTTGTCCTTTGAAGATATCTCCATCTTTGACATGAAGCTAAGCAATCCGTCTTCATACACAAACAAACCCATCCGTTTCTCCTCTGTTCTTCAGCTTATCTGTGTGGCCTCTACATTAAAGGGACAGTAGTTTATGAAGTCTTTTAGACCTTCTGACTGCCTCCCAAAAATTAATCATTATTCGTTCATAAGAGACAGGAAATGCCACATAAACAACCTGTATTTAATTATATGTTTGATAGAGTACTGAAATGATTCATGGTGGTGCTTTGTTTTCTCTGCATTGATTTCTGTATTATTAATGGAGTTTAAGCATGTGCTAATGGCGGTTGTAAACCAGTCCCTCTGTATCATTCAAACTGCATTGTTCTGGAGATGAGACCGATCGTTGTTGGCCCAGCTGGGCTGATCTGGGGTCAGTTGGACAGGTCGGGTTATTTATTACCCCCTCATTTCTCCATGCTTCCTGATCAAAGGCCTGTTTGTGTTCAGCGACACCTTGAGTTCCAGCTCTCTCCGTCAAGCACTCAGCTCTGGTTAAATGGGCTTTCCAGAGAGACACGGCTCCTGCTAATTGCCAGTCCTTCACATGTTTAATGAAGCAGGACGGCTGACTGATCGGTTGTACCTCCTTTGCTGTTTGTGCACGCTAGATACTGTAATGCAAAAGTCAGTTTCACTTAAAAAAACAAATTGGTTAATCCTTACATCACTTCCATGAGATGTTACTGAAGATTTACTGCACATCTGGGGCGCTTGTGATGCTTATGATGTGTACCACATGTGCGTATTGTTTTTAGCAAGAGCATGTACACTATTGTTCAAAGGTTTGGGGTCGGTAAGATTGTGTAAATGTTTTTGATAGAACCCACTTCTGCTCGCTCACCAAGGCTGGATTTATTTGATTGAAAATGCAGTACAATTTAAAATATTATTACAGTTTAAAATACTAGTTTTATATTTTAATTTATTTGAAAATGTAATTTATTCCTGTGATCAAAGCAGAACTTCTTCAGTGTCACGGGATCCTTCAGAAATCATTCTGATTCATATGCTGATTTGCTGCTCAAGAAACATTCTTATTATCATCAATGTTAAAAACCGTTGTGCTGCTTTTTTGGGGAAATCCATGATACAATTTTTAGGATTCTTTGCTTTATAAAAAGTTAAATAGAACAGCATTGATTCGAAATGATCATAACATGTCTTTATTGTCATTTTTGATCCGTTCAGTGCATTCTTGCTGAATAAAAGTATTCATTTCTTAAAAGAAAAGAAACCTTTTTATGCAAAAAAAGTGTTTTTGTCATTTATCATGTCCATCTAATGCATCACTTTTCATGAGGTACAAAATTGTGTTCTTCTCCCCAATTAACACACAAACAGTTGTGTTTTTTTTATGTGATGAGTTGGGTGTAGTGGTTGAGCTGGGCTGGTTAATGTTGTGTTGTTCTCTTCACGTCATGTTTTCCATGGTATCAACAGCACAGAAACCTGCCCCGCCCATCGCCAGCTTTATGACTTGCTTTTTCTTTTTTAAACTCAAGTTGGTTTTTGTTCATTCACAGTCTCAACGTCTCCTGTTCTGTTTCTGCTCTCACTTCTTTATCCATTAAACGCAGGATGGAAAACGGAAAGGCCCCCACCTCGACTGAGCCTAAGCTTCTTGTGTTTAGCCACAATGCTGTCTTTACAGTGCTCCAGTGCTGCTGCGAGCCGGCACTCTTAATTACAGCCGCTGGAAGTGATTTACAGGCTGATTATTGCCACGTAATGAATGTATTGAGTGTATGAAGGCTTGCTTATCTTATTGATGTCAAAGCAAGGGAAAATTGTCCTCAATCACCAGCACACATTCTGAAAGATGTACTCTTGCTGAAGCTTATACTTCAGATTTGAAGCAACCCTCTAAACTGAGGTATTAAACTCGGACTCATAATTTCTTCTGCATGCTTAAAAATAGAGCTTTGGAAAGGGGGGTTTTCATAACAGTGCAACGGGAGAACCATTTTTGGTTCCTCAAAGAACCTTTCAGTACACAATTTAAATAACCACTTTTTTTTCTCTCCTTGTGTGAAGAACATTTTAATAGTCTAAAAACCCTTTTTCCACAATAAGAACCTTTTGTTAAATGGAAGTTAGAGGGTCTTTATGGAATCATCGATGCCTTTTATATATATATATATACATCATGGTAAACATGTTCAATCTAAAAGTCTAGTTGCATTTGTAGCAATGCACATATTTTCATATCTGATCATGTGATTTGCATCATGTCTAACTCTCTTGGATCAACTCTTAGAAGATGATGGTTGGTGTTGATTTATAAGTTCATCATCTGGCTGCTCTGGTTTTGATTATGTTCAGCAGAACTGGAGTGAATGAGGGACCAGCCAAGTTTTTGAACGAGCTGTGCTTTAAAAGAAAGCAACTGTTTCTTCTAAAACTGAGCTTAATATCTCTAATGCTCTTAGATTCTCTGATAAGGATTATGATGAATCTGCTGTTTGATTGTTTCTACAGATATGTCACACAACAGCGCGGACCCCTTCAGCGAGCCGACTGAATTCGAGTACCTCAGAAAGGTCATGTTTGAGTACATGATGGGAAGAGAGACAAAGGTACATTTCAGGGGTTATTATTACACTTACATTCGGGGAGAGACTGTTTTGGGGTCAATGGGTTTATAAAAAATTAAGTATAATAGAAAATCCAGAAATATATGCTGCCCAAATTTAGGCAGTTAGAAACTTTATCAATATATATTTTTATTTAATTTATTACAAAATAAATAAATGGTAAGGATGGTTAAAGTGATAAATATTAATCTAAAGTTATGGGTTTGCTTATGTAAGTGGATCAGTGTTGTTATTGTTTGCTAAAACTATTGAAATTCTTGTTTGTTTAAATAAAGCTGAAATAAAATGAATTACTAATATTAGATGGAAAATATATATATAATTTAATATATATATACAACTTAATATATCTATTTTACGGGAACAAATTGTAATCTACTGCATAGGAAAGACCCTTTACGGATAAACAACTATGTTTAAAATAATAATTATGCATATCCATGTTGTAAAACTTTCATATTATCTCCCACAATGCACAGTTTGTCCCCACATAATAATAATGGCGTTTGTTAGAGGAAGGATGCAGTAAATAAGTGTGATGGGGAGTCCGGATGAAAGCCTGTAAAATGATTCATTCCCATTAAAAACTCCCACCAGCGTCATTTTGTGTCCGTTTAGCAGGACCCTAATGAGCAAATCTAGTCCGTTTCCCCCTCACTGCTAATAAACACTCTTTATGACATCACACAGGCCACCCTATCAGAGAGCTCTCTATGTATATATATATATATGTATATATATATATATATGTGTATGTGTGCATGCTCTCTCTCTGTAAAAACAATTGATAAAAATTATAAAAGCACATACAATGACTAAAAGTTGAACTAAAGTTAAATTATAAAAACAAAAATAAAATGTGAAAAAATTATAACATTCATTTATTAGAATTTTTCATTAATTTTATAGAAATTAAAATAAAATAAAATGAATAGAAATGTATATTTATAGAAATAAAATTAAAAATAATAGCTACTATAATAGTATATAAACATTTCTACAATGTGTGTTCACTCCTTCGTGCTGTTTTCCTATTAAGACCAACCTATGATGAGACTTGTTTAGTTGAATAAAGACCTGTTAAGAGAAAATGGGGAACATGACTGATGAACAAATGTAATCGTTTTAAAGATCATTGACAGTCTCTGGTCCCCATTGAATGTTTTCCATACTATGGAAATCAGTTGGGACCATCTTCCATTTAAAATGAAAATATAATACTGTAACATTTAATGCAGAATTTCAGCTTCATCTCGTTTTTCTTGTTTCTTCAGACAATGGCCAAAGTTATAACATCCATGCTGAAGTTTCCTCCGGACCAGGCGCAGAAGGTTCTGGAGCATGAGGATTCCCGTGTGCTGGTGAGTGTGTCTTTAGTGTGCTTCAAAGACTCTCTGTAACTCTCCTTATGTTAACAGGCGTCTCAGACGTACAGTAAGCACTGATGCTCAGCCTGCAGTTCATGTGCAGAGAGGGAGCCCATCAGATGCTAAATGAAGCACATATGTGTTTCTTATCGAATATTTGATGGTTAATTATCAGATTTCTGCGGTGTGGTCACTGTTTCCTTTCCAATTGAAATTGCTTGCTCGTGAAATCACACTTCTGTAACAATTTTGATAGCCGTTTAGATTTTTTTTCATGATTTTGAATGAAGTCTCACCAAATCTGCATACATTTGATCAAAAATACAGTAAAAACTAAAATATTCTGAAATATTATTACAATTGAAAATAACTTTCTGCTTTTTTATTTTTTATTTTTTTTACATGCAATTTATTTCTATGATGAGCAGCTGTATTTTCAGCATCATTACTATAGTTTTCAGTGTCACATGATCTTCAGAAATCATTCTAATATACTGATTTGCTGCTCAAGAAACATTTCTGATTATCAGTGTTGAAAACAGCACTGCTTCATATTCTGGTGGAAAAAACTGGTACATTTTATTTTCAGGATTCTTTAAGAATAGAAAGTCCCAAACTCGTAATTGGTTCAGAATAGAAATATGTTTCTTTACTTTACTGCCATGTTTGACCAATTTAGTTCATCCTTGCAGAATAAAAGTATGAATTTCTTTCAAACTGTACTATACATCACAGCCTTGAACCATGATTTTCTACTTGCTATTTGGATTATTTTTATTTTTGCATGTGAAATGCAGTCGCTGCTGTTTTTGGCTGCTGATTTTAATGCATCTGCTTGCAGTAACTGAGCTTCTGTTTTACAGCCTTGGCTCCGGTAAGATGGAACCAGAACCGCTGCTGCTGCTGCTGCTGCTGAGAGATGCTACTGACCTGAAAGAGCCAGCTCTACTTCTCCCTCCGTGTGTGTGTGTGTGTGTGTGTGTGTGTGTACGGTTTATGGTATAAGGGAATTTGGTTAGATTAAAAAATTGAGAGAAAATGTAAAGAATATTCTTAAATTTGTAGCTTGCCAGAAATAATTTATTACATGGATCTTTCTTGCTTTCTCATTTAATTTTTTTTTAGGGTAGACGGTTCTTTCTTTAAAGCTGCGTTTCTATGATTTGATGACTTGTGCAATAAGTTTGACTGTAAGTTTCAGTTTGGTCGATTCTCTCCCTTCTTCCTGAATTATTTCATTTTTATTCCTGTTTTTCTCTGTTTTAAGGTTAGATGAAATTACCCTTGAACTATCTGCACGGCACATGTACGATATAAAGACGCCGGCTCATAGTATGCTGATTGTTTAGTATGTTTTTGTAACTTAATACTGTATTTTCGGGGGAAACTGACTAACTAGTACCACACTTCATATTGTATATAATCATTGTTGGAAAAAAAAAGGCTATAAATCTGTCATAAGGCACTTTGAGGCAGTTAATAAATTTTAAGACAACTAATAAAATTTTATTTACAGTACATTAAAAATCCTCTTCTCTCTGCATGCAGAAGCTCTTGTAACACTGATCTATGTTTCAGTTGTCGGGTAAGACTGGTTAAGCATCAACCTAATCCTCAATATAATATAGTCACTGCTGGCCAATTAATGTATAAATGTGCAATATTGTGGTACTAAATGATTACCACAGTCATTTACCATGATTTTACATTTACATTTACATTACATTTAGTCATTTAGCAGATGCTTTTATCCAAAGGGACTTACAAATGAGGACAATGGAAGCAATCAAAAACAACAAAAAGAGCAATGCAATATAAGTGCTATAACAAGTCTCAGTTAGCTAAACGCAGTACATGTAGCATGGGCTTTTAAATAATATAATAAATAAAAAGAAAACCGATAGAATAGAAAAAGAATAGAGCAAGCTAGTGATAGTCTTTTTTTTAAATGCACCCCAAAAAGCATTAAAGCAATAATCATTCACTTTTTTTTTAAGTGTCAGCCAGTGTTGGGCAGTAACTAACTAGTTACAGTAATATTACTAGTAGTGTAACTATTTACTAAGAAGATTTCAGTAATAATATTACATTTGCCATCCATAAAACAGTATTTATATGTGAATATATTTATATGAATAAATACACACATATAATTATTTAGATTGATACATAACAGAATATATTTCTATAAAAATCACCATTTTATCTTTTAACCAACCATAAAAAACAAGGATCTCCTTTTTAAATAGAAAAGGATGTATACTCTTTAATACACTTTTAACCAAACTTATTCCACAGACAGTATGCTAAACTAATGCGCTGCAGTACTGAGCGCGGTCGCTAGGTGTCGCCAGTGGAAGCGGCGCTGTTGTAATGTGAAATGTGATGCTCGTGCGTAACACACGCGTCAGCGCGAGCGCGGCGCTTTAATGCCAAGAGAAACTCCAGAGACGCAACAGACTGAGCAGCAGAAGAGAAGAGCATGCAATGAGAGCGCTGTCCTGACCCAAACCTCCGATTCACAAACTCAAACCCTGTGTTTGATTCCCAACTTTAAGAAAAGGACGTGGTGTAGTTGTATAAATGTAGTTTTCCCCCATTAACTGTGAAAACTAGACAGATTTAACAGCTTTATAAAGTTCTCATCAGCACTGAGGATGCGCAACAGAATGATGGGACTTTTTATGCGGAACAGACGCGCTTTGGATGTTTTTATGTGTTTGTGTTTGGTTTCTTTGGCTTATTCCTTCAACATTGACTTGCAACACACCTTGGTGTTCCGAGGACCACAGGCGACGTTTTTTGGATATTCAGTCCTGGAGCACGTACATGACAACACACGCTGGTGAGTACATAATCAGAGGCAGAATTAACATGCATACAGTCAGTTATGCGTGTTTATAGATGCTTAAATGGTGAAAATTAGTATTCGAACATTACAATGATTTTAAAGGCGGTCTGAGTCTTCAAAGGAACTTTTTTTTTTGTCTCACGCAACTCAAATGGTCTTTTGGGGCGCCTGGTACAGTAAGCCAATGCTTAACTATCCTAAGACTATATAAAAACAATAGTTGTATGATATATAAATTGATAATGAACAATCAGTACATCAGCTCGAGCGCTCTTCGGTTGCCAAGGTTACCTCCTCCTCAGGTAGACGACACTTTTCTCGAGCATCAGGTGAACATAATCGCGTTGACAGACATTTGTGGTCATTGAAATCTTCTTAATGATATATGGATCATTAAATAAGTGGTCTAAATGTAAGCTATACTTTAAAAACCTCTAGCTATCTCGATAAATAAAATCGATAAATGTCATCACGTTGATGACGCTCGCTGGCACAGTACATCAAATAAAAAATATCTTAATTAAAAAATTTTAACCGTTTTGTATTAAATAAATAATGAAGTTATAAATAACTACTAGAGTAACGTTACTCACTTTTTGCACGTTTAGAAACGTGAATTATTTACGTTTTCTGCGTGAATTGTCATTTTAATTTTAATTTATCATGTATATTATTGCGTTAGATGATAAAATGTCAAACCGAGTTGCATATATTTTAATCTATTAGAAATTCGTTTCAAACCTAGTTGAGCAAAAATGTACAATAATATGGAATAAAGATCCTTCTGCATTTGGACAATGACATTTGGTTTGATAGTTTGTTGTCTAATCTAATACAATGTATTATTCATTCAATTCTTTTGCATTACACAACTCAGGCTAACCAACGATGGTTTCCCTTTCTTTTGTAACTCAACTCTTGAAATTACATTCCAAACATGCAGCTAAATAAATAAATAAATAAAAATCTCTTGTGACTGTGCAGATGTTAAGACTTTCTTCCAAGGGCTGTGCTAAAGTTTAAAGGGAAACACTGGCCAGTGCCCAAATCATTGCCTTTGCTTCAGTGGAGATAATGATGTAACCTAGTTTTTGCATCACTGAATTGTAGAGCCAAACCATGACAGTATGACAAGGCACAACCACCTCCAGTGCTAATTCACTTATTAGACAGCCCTATTATTCATCTTTGACCCTTACAGACAAAACAAAGACCAACAAAGAATAGTTTTGTATTGACCATATTCTGTCTGTTGTCTCAGGTAACCAGTATTGTGAGGTCAGAAGTTGTGTGGTGATGTACAGTGACAGTGTGTTTCTCCTGACGTCTGTAGGATTGTGGTCGGGGCTCCCAGAGCAAACTCATCATTCAGCAGTTCAGTTCAGTCACCCGGAGCCATATACAAGTGTCGGATCCGCAACAACCCAGAGCAGCGCTGCACTGAGATGGACCTCGGCAGAGGTGTGTGTCTCACATGATCTCACCAATATCCAAACTACATCGTAGATCTTACTTAACCCTCATTCATACAGTAAATTCACATAAAGCTCTATAAATACAATATAAAGCTATTCTCAGCTATGTGATTGTTTAAATCATTCTGACATGTGACTATATTATTCTCAGGCTCTAAATATAAAGTTGGATATATATATTATTATGCTCACATAAAGTGACATACATTAAATACTAAATCTTAACTGCTCCTTTTTGTCACAAAAAGTAGCTATATAATTATCTGGCTCTTTATATAAGGTTGGATATAAAAGTTACTCTCTCCAGAGACATACTACAGTATAAATATGCTGGTATTATATATCATATAGCAAATCTTAATGACTTTATTGCTTGTATCGTTGCAAAATCGAACTATATTATCATCCAGCACTTTATTTGTAGGTGGATGTGTATCTGACTTTACCAGCATACAAGATTCAAGAGTTTATTGCCATATGTATAGAAAACTAAGAAACAGCATATGGCAAAAAGTTAAGGACATAAAGATAAAATATCTATGTAGATTACAAATTGCAATTTCAAAGGTTACTAAAATTGCAAGATTACTAATTACTAGTGTGAAAAATGCAAGTAACAAATTTATTGCATGCATAATGTGCACTGTGCACAATGTAAACAAGAAAGACATGCATGTGCAAAGTCCTTTAGATGCAGATTGAGTCCCTGTTGTTGCAATTGAAAAAGTGTGTGTTTGTGCATTGAAAAGGGTGTATATGTGCAGAAAGTATGCCGAGGTATTCTGTAGTCTCTGATGTTATTTGCATTATGTGTGTGTATGAGTGTAGGCAGGATGCAGGGTAATTTATAGTATGTCTGCAGTGATTGGGGGAGCAGCAGATGGGTTTCGTTCACAAGCCTGATGGCCTGTGTGTGAAAACGGTTTCAGCCTTGATGTCCTGGCTTTTACACTCCTTTAGCATCTGCATACAGTATGCTTGCATATAGTGATAAATACCATAAACTGTAGCAAATCTTAAAGACTTTATTGCTTGCATCGTCACAAAATGTAAACTTTATTATCTCCAAGCTCTAATCTACTTAATTTGACTGCAATTCATGACAATATTGTAAATGTTAACCATCATCATGATTTTCTGTAAGCTGCTTTGAAACAATTATGTTTTGTGCTATACGAATACATATGATGTCTTAAATTCATACATTTTCTAGAATCTTGAAGAATCCAGAAGAAGTATGGATTACCAGAAGTAATCTAAAGAACTTGTTCTAAAACGTGTCTAGAGCTCTTTTGTATTTGTAAAAAGGGAAGTGTAAATGTGTTTACATATAATCATTATATCCTGTGTGAGTGTCAGATGTGCTAGTGTTTGACAGCACCAACTGAAATGTAAAACAGCTAGAAGATGCCATCTGCACAGTCAAATCAGCAGGAGTGTTTTCCAGTTAGTTTAACCCGAACCACTGTACCACTGAAATCACTCATGAAATTAAACATGGACATTGGACCGGTCAGTATTTGAAACCCTGTGTGTTTTTATGTTTTAACAGCCATGTGTTGGTCACTTTTAATAACTTTTCTCCCAGTTATAATCAAAAACAGAGCTGTTATCTTATCCTGTTGTTTTCACATTACACCGTCATACTAACACTCATTTTCAGCACTGATAACGGATTGATTTACACTTTTCCTTTTGTAAATATGCATCACACTATGAGCTTTTTTATGTGATGGACAGCTGACAATATTATTGTTTTTTTATTATTATTACTGTGCAATCAATTTAAACATCTGTAGTCTGGCTCCTGAGGTATTTTGATAGAAATGATGAATGGTTTGGCTAATATTTTCCGAGCGGCTGTGCCAAGGATTCAATGTGTAGAGATTTCTTGAAGCTCCTTTCTTGTGGTGGAGAGATGAGAGCGGTTTATGTGGCTTTAATGCACCCACTCCTGCTTGTGCTGTGTCTTCGTATACTGACAGAGCACACAAGAGCAAACGAGGCGTGTCCTGGGGCCCCAGCTTTGAGTTTACATGAATCATATAGAATTAGCCCCCGCAGGGCCCCCCTTGAGAAATATTGCTACTGGTATGAGGGAACTAGTGTTCGTTTCTCTGAGGTGTGGTTAAAGGAATAGTTCACTCCAAAAACCTTAAGGGATAAGTCCATTTCCAGAATGAAAATGTCCTGATAATTTACTTGCCCCATGAGCATTTAACATGCTGCATATGTACTGCAGAGCTAATGCTAGATGAGTATTTGTGGTTAAAAAGTGTGTATATATATATATGTGTATGTATGTATGTATGTGTGTGTGTGTTTGTATATATGTTTATATATAAATAAACAAAATGACCAATCGTTTCTCTAGAAAAAGCCCTTAATACTCAGCTGAGATCATGTAGAGCCCTTTGAAGCTGCACTGAAACCGCATTTTTGACCTTAAAATCGTTGGCCACCATTGAAGTCCACTATGAGAAAAAAAAACCTGGAATCTTTTCCTCATACAAACTTAATTTCTTTGCGATTTGAATAAAAAAAAGACATAAACATCTTTGAAAACATGGGCTGAGTAAATGATCAGGAAATTTTATTCTGGAAGTGGATTTATCCTTTAAGGTCATGTGTGAATTAGTTGTGGATTATTGTGATGTTTTTATCAGCTTTTTGGTCTCTCATTCTGACGGCACCCATTCACTGCGGAGGATTCATTGGTGAGCAACTGATGGAATGCTGCATTTCTCTGAATCTGTTCTGATAAAGAACAAAACTCACCTACATCTTGAATGGCTTGAGGATGAGTACATTTTCAGACAGTTTCCATTTTGGGGGAACCGCCTTTAACTTATGTGACTATTTCTTCTGTGGAACAAGAACATTCTGCTAAACATCGTACACTATATTATGTTCCACAGTAGAAGAAAAGTCCTGCTGCTTTGGAACTTACATAAGATTGAGTAAATGATGGCAGAATTTGACAGTTTTCAGTGAACTATTTCTTTAAACCTTCCGTCTGTTGTCAATTTATGAAGAATGTTTAGTGACTCTTGTGGACGGGGGTCAGATGATATCACAGTACCATGACTAGACATTTACTCATCTGCTCGCAGACACAAAACTATTTATCGCTTACGAAATGGTCTTGATCTTTATAATTGCAAGCATATTTTGAGCAATTCTTTGGCTGTACTGCAGATCATTTCTTCTCTTTTTACAGCCTTCATTGAGGTTCACTACTGGTAAAGTTAAAAAAGGCATTGTCCTCAGTTGTTATGGGAGGTAATTCTCCACTTTCTAGTATGTTTCTAAGCTTCATTAAATACAGTAATTATGCTATTTCCGTTGAAGCAACACAGAGCCCATTCAAAGCTATATTTAGGACAAGCAATTACAATCTTTATTTAGAGTAATTGTCAATTGATTATCTGCTGAATGAGGGTTTATTGCACTGAAGGATATGTTTAATAGTGGACTATAAGAATACATCTGTTCCAAAACCTTTACCTAAACGCCATTCATCATTGGTGCAATTTCATTACAACATTTTGGCCAATTTCTGAGGCACCATTACACGTGTTCCTTAAGAAAAAGACAAAGCAATTGCAATTATTTCAGTGGAAGAACTGGAATAAAAGAAGAGAAAAATGTTTATTATAGATATACTTGCTTTAAGCCCAGGCTCATTGGAGAAAAAAACATGCCTTTGGCAACATTTCTGCAAAACGATATTATGTTGTTCTGTGCACACGTTGTGACCCGTTCTAAGTGAAATGTCCAGTGAGTGGCTCTAAAAGCACAATGAATGTGAATCTGGCAATGTTTTATTACATTGGTTATTGTATATATCGCAGCAGTTTGGAAATGAAATGTCTGTTGAGTGACATTGAAAGGATAATGCACTTATTGCATTTAAAACTAATGTACCACCTACACTAAACATTTGAGCTCTTTTGTGTTGTGTTTTGATTCATGTTTTATACGTGACTCGAACCAGAACGCTTTACATCTCAAGTGTGACTTTTACATACATTTCTGCCATATGTACATTAACTGACAGTCACCACTGATAAGCTACTACTATTAAATATATTGTTGAAACTTAATTTTCTGTAAAGCTGCTTTGCAACGATTTGTATCATGAAAAGCGCTATACAAATAAACTTGAATTAAATTGTTTTGCTACCACTAGTGTTCATTTCAGCTGGAAATGCAATGAATTGTATGTATAGGCACATTTTTGGAGCAAAAATGTAAGTAAAGGCGCATTTTTACAATGAGCATGGGTTTTTTACATTTAATACAATAGTGCAAATTGTACAGAAATGGGGTAAAATCTAATTAAAACTAACTAAGCAATATGATATTGGACTGAACTGTTATTGGATGATCTGATTTGTTTAAACAGTGTTAAATAGATCAACCGTCCATCTTAGTTGACCTTCATGATCAAAGTAGCATGCACATTTGTTTTCTTTCAGTTATCCGTTAACTGACCAGCACACTCCGGCCTCATGCTCACTCAATACACACTTCCAGATCTCATCCTACTTCCCATCCACTCACTGAGTGGTTCACAACCAGAAGAACATGGCGCTCAGGACCCACACAGATGCGAAAACAAACACGACTGTTACGAAGATGGCCGGAGGGGAACTGGGGTTGCTGATTTGATGAGATGTTTATAGTCTGAGAAACTTTCCTAGCGCCTTCTTATTTGAAGTGATTGCCAAGATAAAGGGAATTCTTCTCGGGGTGTTCCTGCAGTCTTTAACCCGTGAAATATATCTGTGTTGAATAAGCAGTGTTTTTTGGAAGGTGCTATGCTGCTAATTGTTGAAAATAATGTGTCGTCCATATCCCATGCAAACTTCATCTTGGTTTCTGACAGTTTGTGTTTCCCTTCTAACTTGAGATCTGGCGCTCGTCGTTGTGTGCTTTGGGTGCTTCACAGTTTTGGGGGCAAAAGCATTCATTTCAAACAGCCTAAACAACATGTGATTAGAACCATTCCCACCTTTGACAAGCTGCTGTTTAGGAGGTAAAAGGTTGTGTCCTGATGACTTTGTGCCAAAAAGACTTCTTTTTGGTTAGTGCTCGTCTTGCAGATGGACCAGGATCACCCGAATATATTCTACATGACACTGCTGTTTAAATGTTTGGGTTCAGTAAGATTCTTAGAAGTTTGAAACAGCAAGGATGCACTAAACTGATCAAAAGTGACATTATAGACATTCATAATTTAAAAAAAAAAGATTTTGATTTCAAATAAATTGTTTTTCAAAATTTTCTATTCATCAAAGAATCTCGAAAAACAACATTAGTTTCCACAAAAAACGAAGCAGCGCAACACTGATAATAATAAGTAAATCTTCTTGAGCAGCAAACCAACATATTAGAATGATTTCTGAAGGATCATGTGCCACTGAAGACTGGAATAATGATGCTGAAAATTCAGCTTTGTTTCACTGAAATAAATTACATTTTAAAATATATTCAAATAAAATACCATTATTTTAAATTAAAAGAATATTTCACAATTTTGCTGTTTTTACTGTATTTTTTGATCAAATAAATGCAGCCTTGTTGATCAAAAGAGACTTTTAAGAAAAATCTTACTGACCCCAATATATTGAATGGTAGTGTACTTGTATAAGTATTGATATAACTAATAATAATAAACAACAAGCTGTTTACCCAATATTTGTGCTCTGTATGCTTTATCTTTTGTTTATTAGTGTTTTGTTTTTAACATCAGACTAGTCGATTCGCATTGTTTGTTTGAGACTTGTACGGCAATCCAATTCACTTTTGAGGTTCCAAGACTGTAAGGATGTTGTCTTTGTAGGCAGTAGACTGCAAGACGATACTAGTTTTTGGGCTGGTGTGAAGATTTCTGGTTTATGCATTGATTTATTCAGTCAAATCTGGGTGGGAGTAGAATATGAATCGCAATTCAATTGAGAATTATGCAGACATAAGTCTCCATACTGATGCTGTCAGTCTGCTGAAGAGAAGGAGAAAAGAACCAAAGCCAAAGAAAACAGCCGCTTGTCTCGGGGGCCATCACTCTTTTTCCTGTGGACAATCACAGTTTGCCCCTCAGAGGGCCGCTGGAGCTCAGCGCTCATAGATAAACATTAAAGCCTACCCTTATGCTTAGATAAGCTCCCTGCAGGAATAACACGCCTTGCTCATAAATCTTCCATTTTTGCATAGTTAAATAGCCAAAATAGACAATAGAATACTTCCAAAATAGATCATGTCTGATTCAAGAAGCTGATATCTCATGGTTTATATTTTCCGAGGTCACCAATGTTTTTTTTAATTTTTTTTAAATGCTTTAGATTTCAATAAACAGACTGGGGTGGGTTTCCTGTAAGGACCGAAAGCATAAGTAGATTGTGGAAATTGTCAGCGTTGTCTTACAATGCTTCTGCTCGCATCTTTTTACTACTACATTGTGGGATTGGAAATTGATTTGGCTAATAGAAATAAAAATGGAGCTTCTAGTAGACCAGTTGCCCATCATTATTGTGAACACTGAAGTTTATATTTTCATTTGATACACGCATAAGTTTTACACTGCAAATATTTTGTGTACTTATCTTATAAACACAAAGTGGTCTCAAACATTGACTGTCTGACTTTTGTTTCAAGCTGTCTGGTCTTGGATTGGTTTTATTATGTTTCTCATTACAGACAGAGATGTTTATCTCTCTGTTGGCTACAGTAACGTTCTCATTCTGTTCTCTAGGAAATAAGCAGAGGGAGTCCTGTGGGAAGACGTGTCAAGGTGACAGAAATAACGAGTGGATGGGGGTCAGTCTGGCTCGACAGGACAAACCCAATGGCAAAATTCTGGTATGTTCCATAGTGAAGCAGAAAACACAGATAACTTATTTATTTATTTAACCTTTATTTAACCAGGAGAGTCCCATTGAGATTAAAAATCTCTTTTTCAAGGGAGCCCTGGCCAAGAGGCAACAACATTTACACAATTATAAACATACAAAGAAACACAGGTTATGAAAAACAATTGCACATTATTGAGGCAGTCTCCATTGCTTTCAGCTTAGTTTTAAAAGTGTTTAAGGAAAAGAGCTCAGTCGGTTTCTAGTCCTTCTGCAGCATATTCCAAGCAAAAGGAGCCGAGTGGACAAAGGCTTTCTTCCCCAACTCAGTGCGGGCAAAAGGAACAGAGAGCAGCAGCTGATCATTTGATCGCAGGGAGTAAGAGTCAACACTTCTCGAGGCAGTAATCCAAGCATAGCTTTGAAAATAAAAGTTTACCAATTTCCTTGCCTCCTAGTGGCCAGAGAGGGCCATCCCATTCGTGAATACAATTCACAGTGATGCGTCATGGCTCTACAGTTAGTAATGAACCTCAAAGAAGCATGATAAACCATGTCCACCATTTGAAGACATGAAGAAGAAAACAAGTAATCCTTCCCAACTGTGACTCTAAATTCTGATTCATTCTGAAGCCATATTAGAGTGGCTTATAGAGTGATACTGAAATCATTTTGTAGGCCAACCCGGAAGTCATCATCAAATTGTTTTTTTCACATTGGATTCTGGTTTGGAATGGTTGGATTGGATTGGTTTTACAGAAAATTAAATATGTGGCCAGCAAAAGTTTCTGCACTGTAAAGTTTCAGGAGTGACTACCGCATTTAAATGCGGGAGTGCATTCCTTAAATTACAGTTTTGTTTATGTTTGGAAGGTTGCTCTTGAAGGGTTGCCATGTCCCCATATTATAAGCAATGCTTATTAAACATCTTCGGGTTTGTTTTTGGGTGAAGCGATCCAGTTTATGGAGTTAATAAAGTAGGCATGTGCAGGTTGTGATATTATGATATAAGGCTTATTTCCATGGTTTTGCATTTGGATTTATGTTTATTATTGGCTTGTTCTTAAGTGCTGTTTTTTTATTGCAAGATCTGGCAACACTAATGAGTCGAGAAGTACCTTGTTCACCAAACATAGAATTGTATTGTCTAAATACAATCTCCAGAAATAAAAACCTGAAGTTGGGCTATAATCAAAGTTGCAAAACTAAGTTTCTGACTAATCTTTCAATCCTTCTTTTTATATATACTGTATACACAAGTTGGGATGCTTACAAGGCTGTAAAAGGGACTTGATGAGTTTCAGTGTGACTATGTTTAGCATCACCAACAGCCACTGTAGTCCCATTTAGACACTTGTTCACCTTTTTCAAGACAAGTAAAAGCTTAAAAAATCACAAGCGGGTTAGTACTGAGGTATGTTTTAGAATAAAATATGAGCATATTAACAGCTTGTGTTAATTACAGACCTTGTTTCAGGCATTTAACCAAAAACCCATTCAAAAAACCTGTTGACTCTGGGTTGATGAAACCAGAAGTGTGAAAATATGAACTACCCAACTTCTGGGTTTGAGAGCTTATTTTTGCAGCACTTAATATTGCACAGAACATTTACTTTGAGCAGGCAGATTAGAAAGGAAACTTGTTCAAAGTTTCCATAAAACATGAAGATGAAAGACTCAGCGTTAAATAGGTTAATTATGATCAATGTTGTCTGGGTTTCTTAACATTTGAGTGATTTTGTGTATTAATCAGAATAGGAAATTAATGTTTTTTTTCCAATGAGAGTACAGTATACTTTTTTTGTTTTTGTAATAATAGCTTCAAGCATGCTTTATTTAATCTACTGTTCCCCAATTTTTGTTCTTAACGACCGAATTTTCAACATCTCAGCAGCAGTTTAACACAAACCACATCGACTTGTAAAACATAGGCAGAAATGATGAAGCCATCATTGTTCTAGAATGTTTCATGACAACCGCTTTGTTAAACTCTTGCTGTTCTGTACATTAAGAGAAAGCTTTTGAAGTGAGGGTCATTTTCTCATGATGGAGCTCCAGAATAGACACTTTAACTGGATTTCTTCAGGCTTGAATTGTGTCGTGGTGAACTCCTTGTTACTTCTCAGCTGCTGTGGGGGTTGAAGTCTTGAGCTTCTCTTGGTTTTGATGGGCGTCTTACAGGAAGGCAGAATCAGGGTGGTCTGATCAGAGGCAAGGACACTTACAGCGCTGATATGTTCAAATCAAAGAGGTTGAGTTGTAATGATGGTAATTTGGTTGGTAGATTAGTATTTACAGGTCAGAACCGGATTAAACATATGGGTATTCAGGCATGTGCAAGGGAGATGCTAACACAATCAGGAGGCGTTTGGCAGGAGATGTGGCACACCGATGTGGTGATGTGGCATAGCTCATGCAATCAGATTATAGAGATAGAACTATTTGTTTTTTATAGTCTATTTCACCACAGAGGTGACTTTGGGTTTTTCAATATTTTGAATGCACCATAAGCTTTATGTATGCTACCATTTGAGGTCAGGAAACTGATCAAAAGAGACAGTACAATACATTTTTGGCTTTAATGAAGATAATGAAAATATCTTAAGTCTGTTATGAAAATGAATGTTAAACATAAAAGTATGACATTAAAACCTGTCTATGAACTGATTATAACACTGTTAGATTTTGATAATTTAAATTCTCAAGGTGAATTCACTAGGCCTATAGATTTCTATAAAGTTCCCATTATAAAGGGCTTTTCACAGTGATCGTGAAAATCTGCACGAATGTTTGGCGCAGTGATGCATTTGAATCAAAACAATAGATCCATTCTATTCATACTGGTTACAATTTTTTTTTATTTTTGTCAAGGAAGAATATCCCGGTTAGAGAGAAGAAAGTGGATTTTGAGTTCTTTTTATCGTTGGTATTTGAGCACAAAATTATTCTTTGAGAACATAATTATTTGTCTTTATACAGAATAACATTATTGTCCACTGGATTATGTGATCTGGAGAGCACCGTCCATGATCTCTTGCCTTTCCATATAGAGAAACATTTTTTTACCAGTGAAATATTAAAGCAAATAGACATATGATTATGAAGATATATTTTCTGTATGTATTTTTATGCAGCTCATTGTATTTTTATAACAATAAATGATGTTTATGACAATCAGGTAGCGTTCAGTCTTTTATAAAACATACAAAGAGTGCATGTCTACCTGTTATAGAAATCAAAATCCATTTTAGATCACATTTTAGATTCATTTTAGATCCATTTTAGATCACACTCACTTATCACTCATTTACTTTTATTCGGAAGTTATGACAAGCACTCGATGATGGTTTAAAGTGGCGTTTAAGCAAAAACTTTCATAATAACATACGTTTTGAAATGTAGCTTAATGCTGTTTGTACCTCTTATTATATCTTCATATGTATTCTTGTGAGCATTATGGATATATTGTGTTTCTAATGAAGAACCAATCTTAATTTAATGCTGTACATTGAGCAGCGAAATTCAGACTTTGCTTCAAAATTGCAAGACATAGCACAGAACTGTGAGGAAAAAGTCAGAATTGTGAGATGAGTCAAAATTTTTGTATGGTATTAGGGATATTAACATAATGCAAGAAAATAAGTCAGAATTCTGGGTTTCGATCTTGCAATTCTATCCTTTTGTCTTCTTTTTTTTATTGCAAACCTGTGGAAACCAATTTCTGCCATGGATCTGCATTTTAGGCTGTTTTTTTATTCCATGGCAAAAACGAGCTTCCACAGATTTGCAATGAAAGGCATGTGTATACAAAACATATTTTGTGTATGACCTAAAAGCACTTCAACATGTTGATTTTAGATGTTTGTGTTTACAGTGTGTGCCCCACCGCAACAAATAGCAGTATTTGAAGAGATTCACGTTTATATGTAAGGCATGTAAGAGAGCTGTTGTGCAGATGTGACCAATCAGCTCTCATTATGATAAGCCCATGATCAGCGGTGACTCAGAGCCTCTCAAACTCGTTCCTGATTTAGTTGAGCATTACGTGTTTCATTACGTCTGTCCTGTGTGTTTCCCAACACTGGCTGCCAGGGAATAAGTTGGAGTTTGTTCATTTGGTTGTCATTAGGCTGAGGTTGTTTTATTGACGTTCAGCTGAGATGGTAATCGAATGAGTTTAGATTGAGCGGACTGCTTTAGGCTTCAACATAGTCAAACAGACAAGCAGTGTTTCTCAACACAAAATAAACTACTGCCAGATAGTCATCTGACATCACGTGTGAGCGTTCATATGAATCTGTGCGGCTGTAATGTCTTTAACTCGGTTGTTTATTTCAATGGACTGTGTAAGCGCTTTTGGAAGATGAGAAACAGGAAGCTAAACTGTTTTGGAGGGAATTTGGTTTCTCCACAGTACTGAGCTCCTCGATGAGGGATTTGATAAAAAAGGGAAAGGAAAGTTCGTGGCATATGATCATGGGACTATTAATGAGCAAAACAGATAGGTTTTGGTTTGTTGCTTGATCATTGCCATATTTTTTCCTAGGGTATAATGACTTGATTAAAGTTGAATTCGGTCTTGTTACTCCTTTTTTATTAATGGTGTTTGCTGAGACAAGTACTGTACCACTATTCTATTTCTCATAGAAACACATACTGTAAACCAATTATACTTTGATGTGTAAACAGTTTGTGCTATGGGGATGAATATTAATGCATATCTAACCGAGAGTAGTGATGTTATTGCAGTATTTACATGTTGAATTCCAATTGGGTTTTATTCTTGCGTCTACAGTCTGTAATGCACAGAAAACATGTGCATGTACAAGTGTCATGAGAGCAGAAAACAGCTCTGATGTGGCATTTTATTCACTTAGAAGAATAAACACATGCCGTTAAAGCTCATGCATTATTTATTAATTGGGCTTGGTATCTTAAAATTATAATTATCATTATCATTATTTATTTAATTTGCTTTCCTTTGTCTTGGTCGAAAGTTAACAAAATCCATTTCTATAAAATATTATTTTTTACATTTTATTTAATCAATATTTTATAAAAATGTTTATTGCATTATTATTATTTTTTTTATTATTTGACCTGTTCTGTTGTTTTCTTGTGATCATGACTTATTTTCTGACGGTTTTTTATATCCTAAAAGTTATTCAAACAAAATCCATCCCCCCAAAAAATATTTTTTATTACTTATCTGTATTTTTTTTTGTTTTTATGTACGTTTTATATTTTGTATACATTTTTCTTTAATCAGTATTTTGTACTTTTGTGATTTTTGTACTTTATGTACATACACTTTGTACGTTGGGATATTTTGATTTATATCGTATCTTTACTTCTCTAGCATTTAAAAAAAAAAAAATAAATCAAGATCAGCATGAAAAGTGTTATGTAAAAATCTTAAGGAAAAGTATGTCAAAATAAGGAGAACATTGAGATAGAAGTATAATGCATAGACTCTTTGGGTTTCTGTAACAAACTTATAAGCCTAACTGAAGCTTTAACATCATTCTGCCTTTCAAGAACTTCCTTCAGTGATTTCCGTCAGGAGATGACGCTCTGCTTTAGTTATTATCCTCTGTCTATGACCTTTCTGCTTTCTCTCTCTCTCAGTGTCTTTCTGCTCTCTGGCTGCCTTAACAGTCTTGAGCGCTTCTGTTGTTCCAGAGATCAGACCTGTTTGAATGAAGATGCTCAGCTTTCTAAAACCACCGACCCTCTTTCAGTGGACATATTAGATCCACAGCCGTTTCCAGACTTGGCTCTGTGATCTGGTTTTGCCTCAGAATTTAATTTGGCACTGGGATACAGAGAAGAAGCTTCGTCTGTGTATCCTGTTTGTTTCTCCGTGCAATTACTATGCTTGCTGATGAAGACCTGATGTGCGAGCTATATATACTTTTGTCATGCTAAACATCATATTCAAACTGAGGCTGCGAGGAATGTAGAGTCTGTTTAATGGGATGTAATTGTACTGTCTTTTTCTTCATACCCGGCATTCCTGTCAAATTAAGTATCCCAGCATCTACCATGACTGACTTCTATAGTCTATAGTCCCCGTCTCTCACTCTTCATCTTTTTCTTGTATTGTCTGCAGGCCTGTGCTCACCGCTGGAAGAATGTTTACTATGAATCGGAGCATATCCTCCCTCATGGATACTGCTCCGTCATCCCAGCCACTCTGCAGGGCAAGTCACAGCCTCTCATACCCTGTTATGAAGGTATGACATGCTCTTTACGACTTTAACTCATCATTAGTTATTTTGCTCAGTTATCTTTCAGGATTATTTATGTACTATTATAGTATTTAATAATATAATATTTTGTGTGTGTGTGTGTGTGTGTGTGTGTGTGTATACATACATTATATTTAATTACAACAAGACTATATCGACAGTGACGTGACATAGTAAGAAGGTCATTTTTGCATTTTTGGTTGAAATGCAAATAAAAGTGAAATAAAAAAAATTCAAAATGTAATGTAGCGTTCTGCACTCTCTCGAATACTGTCATCATAAACAATAGGGCAGAAAGGCAGAAAAAATTAATTTTGCGTTTTAGACAGCGAGATTCACTGGGCTCTTGCTAGACTGAAATCATCCGTTTCAGAGATGGGGGAGGTTTGTTGCTCGTTTTCTGTATGTCTTAATCCCAAACTGAATAACCATATTGTTTTTCACGCTACTAAAATGACCAATGTGAAGAATGTCATGAATATGATGTGTCGTTTCCCCCACACAAAAACGCAATTGACATTAATCGTCATTGTCACTTCTAATTTTATAAAAAAGATGCCTTAAATGATACGAGAAAATACTTTATTATAATTTCAAGAGGGCTTAAAACGTGAGGACAGAAAGGCAAAAATCTTGTCAATACAATGTCAAAACGCGGCACAGGTGTTTTTTTTTTTTAATAGCACAATAAAATCTGTTTTAAAGTGAATAACTCAAGTATGTAAACATGTATTTTACCACAGTTGTAAATTGCTGGAAAAACGTAAAAATGCACCTTTGAAAGTGCTTGAAAATTGCTTGAATTTTACTTTGGAAAAGGGGTAAGAACCCTGGTGTTAGTGGTAAATGCTGAAGCAAATATAGTATGACACTGTACAGTATAATGTATTGTGAGGTTGTTAGTGTTAGTGGGAGAAAGTCTTCATCAAACTAGAAGTCCAGTAAACACTCCACCGAAGCAGACTGTAGAAATTAGTCTAAGCCTTAAAGGCACAGGTTATAGGACCTGCCACTAGAGGACGCACTACCAAAACAATAACAATTGCGTGGTTTGATGACGCTAAGAAGGAACATGGAATGATGGGATTTGTTGTCTTCTACCCAACCGCTGACGGCCATCAATCAGACGGAAAGATAAATCATGGATTTAATGCGAGTTCAGCGATTTGCGAGAGTAGATTACATACAAAGTCAATGCAAAGACGCGATCAGACTATGGATCAGACGCGTCCTCGCGTGGTTACAGAGATGTGATGCCCCACGTTTGGCTTGTATGCCGCATAATACTAATCTTGTTGATCGTTATAATAGCATACGTTTTCTGTAAAGATACGAATCAAAACAACTCGCCTGTCGAGTAAAACATAAGCGAGATCGGCATCTCTTTCTAGTTGAAGTTTGTCGCAAATTACTTCTGCATTTGTCCACGACACTGTTGTCATGTGGTTTCTACGTCAGTAAAGGCGGTAACAAAGGATAACTAACATCATTAGATTCATATCCATGCTACATACTCCCATACAGTAGGTGGCGGTATGCACCTGATAAGCCATGGTTGCAATCTGCCATAAAACTAAGAAGAAGAAGAAGAAGAAGAAGAAGAACTAACGTCATTGACAGGCGACTGCACTGCCCCGTGTCACTGCTTAGAATGGGAATTTTCTCATGATTTACAAGTAGTTGAAAACATTAGATATATTGTTAGTAATCAGCTGGACAAAATATATAACACTAGCCTAGTGGTTTTTTTATATTTTACTGCAAATATCTTACAAATTGTACCTTTAAAGGCTAAGTTCACTTAGGCTGTTTTTACTTACCCCAGAGGCAACCTAGGTGTATATGACTCTTCTTTCAGACAAATCCAGTGTAATCCATATAAAAAATTGTCTTTGATCTATCAAGAAGAAAAGCATATACATCTAGGATGCCAAGGGGGTTGAGTAAAACACAGCCTAATTTTTATTTTTGGATGAACTAATCCTTTAAACCCTCAGAACAAGTTAGATAGACAACACCGTTTACTGTGGCACATGGACTTCACAATGAGTTATGGCACCCTGAACTTCCTCCAAAACCTCAGACTAATGTTTTCTTGAATCAAAGCACTGGCACCTCCAGAGTCAGAAAGAAGCAGCACGCTTGGAGAGAAATATGACCCGTCAGGCTGCGTGCAGTATCTGGGAGCTTGGAACACACATCTGGGGTTATGATGGTTAAATATTTAACTCTTTGCACATCAAGATAAAAGACGGTTTAGCCTTTATTCAGCAAACATTATGAAAACAGTGCATGTCCCCTGCTACCCCCCTCACCAAAAAAGAAAAAGAAATATTAAAAATGAAAATAACTTTATGATATTAAGAGATCACAAAACATACTCATTGTTAAAGGATAGTTCCAGGGTTATAATTTTATCAGCTTTAACTGAATTTGTGACATAAAAATGTATACCACAGAAAACAATTTCAGCTTCTTCTTTATTTATTAATATCTTTAAATGTTCCAGGTTCATAAATTCATCAACCTTACCTGACTGTGTGGCATAATATTATACACCACAAGAAAAAAAAATCTCATTTAATTATGTATTTATTTAGAATTAATAGAATGTTCCAGGTTCATAATATTATTTTCTTTAAATTGTGACATAATATTTTACTTTGCATTTATTTGTTTGTTTGTTTGTTCTGTATTTAAAATGTAACAGCTTTACTTGAATATGTGGCATATTATTATATAAAATAATAAAGATTTTTTTTTTCTCAACTTATTTTTTAATTTATTTATTTAAAATGCCTCATGGCAAACACAATTTTTGCCTATCTTTGCAAACTGTGAGTCAAATCTCTTTGGTAATTGACAACATGCCACAGATGCACAAAAATGAACTTGTTTTGAACCCAGAATGTTCCGGTGCCATTAAACGCCTATTTATCACTCCCCCCATCACGTATTATACTTCTGACAGATGTTATTGTAGTATATTAAATTCAACACCTCCATCGGCCTTGAATTTCATCATCCCAGTAGGATTCCTCTTATTTTACAAGATGTTTTGATTTGCTGCAGATAGAGCGAAGGAGGGAATTGCATGAATTCTCGATCAGAATTAGTTTCTGTGTCCAACTCCTGTGTTATATATTTCCTTCCATATCTTTTCCCGACTCCAGTGAGTTGCCATCGGGGGCCTTCTATGTGTGTGCAGTGTATAATAGGGGGATCCAAGACCAATATTTTCTGTAACCGGAGAGCACAGCGTTCCCCCCGTTCTCAAAGCCCTCCAGAGCGAGAGCTTTTGTTGAACACGGAGCTGCTAGGTCGTTCTCAGTCTGTCTCTCGGCCCCCAGATTCCTCTTGGATGGAGTTGGGACTTTGACTAACTCCAAACGGAATGTCAGAAGAACTCCAGTAAATGCTGGCTCAGGCTCACAGCAAAATCATTTGTGCTCTGTTGTTTTTTCCTTCCTCTCTCTCTGTCCCCCTACTCACTCTCACAGACCATAAGAAGACCTATGGGGAAGAACACGGCTCGTGCCAAGCCGGGATCGCAGGCGTTCTCACTGAGGTCAGTAGAAGTACGAGCGTGTTATGCGTTTTAACATGTGTGGCGCTCTGGGCTGGTGAGTACATAAGTACTCACATAATGACTCACAAGTATGATTGATATATTTACTCTTCAAGGGATAGTTCAACTAAAGATGTCTTTCATCATTTACATCATTTACTCACCTTCATGTCTTTCCAAACCTGTATGATGCTCTTTCCTCCTCAGAACAGAAATGAAGATGTTTAGCAGAATTTAAAATCTGTTCGTTTCTTTTTGTGGCTATGAAGATCAATGAAAGTAGCAATGATTCGTATCTGAATATTTTTAATATGCATTTGAATATGCCTATATGCGAATGAGAGTTTAGTCATGTAGAATGGAAATCTGAGCTATTATTATTGTTAACTGAAACCATCAAAACATTTTCATTGCATGAAAGAAACACTAACTGAAATAAAATAAAAACTTATTTGTACAGCCTAACTGTAGTGGAGCCAATCTATTCCAATCTAAAGCATGCAGTCCGGGCTTTGGGTGTAATGTCTGGAACAAATACGATAACACATGCTGACAGAGTGATGTCCAACAGTTCATCAATATCATCACTAGATCACTCACTGACCCTCTTCAGTTTGCTTTTCTTAAACGAGAACGAAATATGGCTGGAAACTCACTCCATGTACGTTTCAATTACTGAGGTGTTATTCATTTATCAGACTGTGTATTTTAAAAGATGGCTGAGAAATGCAAGACAGTTCACTAGGTTTTCAAACAGACCTATTGTTGTCTTGTTGCATTAAAGCTGACCTCAGGTCAGTCAGTATTGAACATTCACGGAGAGGAATTAACCAATAGCAGAATGGCATCTGCATTGGCTGCTTTGTAGTTTAGATGGTAATGGCACTTTATCATTTGACAGAATGTCTTAAGTGACCTTCAAGAACTTTAGCATCTAAAACAGATGTCTTGATGCTTAATGCTGTCGGCTCAGCTGGAGGTGCTGTTTTTACGTGTTTGGCAGGACTGACCGAGTCAAATAGCATTTGTGTGGGTTTTTTTTAGCAGTCAGACATTGTGAAATGGAAAAAGCATTTGTGGCTTGATAGAACTCAAAACAGCTATGTAAAGACCCTGTTTCCTCGTCACATGAGGGATATTCCATGTGCCAGCACTTTTATATTTGTAAACTCTGAGATAATGAGTGTCGGAAAAAGGGAAAAAGTTTTTTTTCACCAAAGATTCATAGCCTAACATTTATGACAAATTGTGCATTTTTTGAATTACATACTGCCATGTCGATTAGAGCACAACAGGGACCCGAATCTTTTTCAGTGGCTTTGGTTTCACAAGTATTTTTTTCCCGTTCTGTTTTGTTAATAGGGATTTTTCTTCATCGTTTGGCTTCTAGCCATTGCAAAATTTTTTTTGAGAAATTCAGCAATTAAACATTTTTGTCAAATCTGCTACTTACATTTAGAGGTCGTTTACATGACATTTTCAGCCAAAAACTGGACATTTTTTTTATGTGTTTTGCCTGTTCGTTTACACGTCAACACAGTTTTGGGGACCGAAAATGCATATTTTCTCAAAGTGCAAGTTTTTGAAAACGCCATAGTTATACTGTTTCCCTGTAAACACCACTATATGTAGATCAGTGGTAAACACCCAAACATGGGAATCTTTGAAAACACTGATGTCATGCACATGCGTAGTACATGTTAGGTATGTACTCATGTGCAGTACATGTTGATTTTAAAGGCAAGGATGAACAAACGCACACAACAATAGTGGAGTGCATGGTACTGTTGTTGCTCAAGACTTTGCTAATGCTTCTACAGCAGTGTGGATTTACTTCACCCAACATTACAACCAATGTTTTTGGCCATTTTCGTAGATAAATGTATATGTGAATCATTTTGAAAACACAATGTAGTTTTGACTACATTGTTGTCGTTTAAACATAGCCTTAAAAGAAAGTAGCCTTAATATGGAATTGCTTTACAACTTGTCCTGAAACATTTAAACAGTACCACAAAAAAAAAAAAAGGAATGACATTTTTGCTCCTCAATCTACTGTTGTCAACCATCACTGTGGCCAAGTAAGCCACTTGTCTTAGAACAAATTAGGAAACTCTAAGGCACTGTCTTTAAGAAAAAATAAAAAAGCCTTCGTCAGGGAGTCAAGACGAAGGCTTTTATGCCGAAACGCGTCGGAGTTTTTAAAGGTTTATGATGACCAAGCCATAAAATAAAGGCTTTTTAATTTTTCTTAAAGAGAGTGCCTTGGAGTTTCCTAATTTGTTCTATATTATGATTATCCCATCCAAAGAGCACCTCAAGCTAACATTTTGAGTCCTGGAAGCGCCCCTCTACAGACATTTGATGAAGCGACTTGTCTTATTTGAAGTGTGACAAATAAAACAGTTCAAAGCCATAAGTTCTCCTTCAGCTTAAGACTCCATTGAGTGATCAAAGCAAAAACAACAGCAGTTAATACAACATAGTTTGTGGCTTTCACCTGACCAACAGCTCTGTGTTTTCTCCTGTGGAAAAATTGTTGGCTTAAATGGATCTCTATTGCTTTTTGTTTTGTTTTTTAGGAGCTGGTTATCATGGGTGCACCTGGTTCTTACTACTGGACCGGAACAGTCAAAGTGTTTAACATGACATCCAATACTCACTACAACCTAAATCAAGACAACCTGAGTCCTCGCAGATACAGTTACCTCGGTAATACCTGCTCTGATATTAATAACCGCTTCAGTATTCATGCTGTAGTTAGTCCGTCACAGATTCGTGTTTTTTTTAGGGTATGCTGTGACAGCTGGTCACTTCTCCTCCCCGAATACCATAGACGTGGCGGCTGGTGCTCCTCAAGACAGTGGTGGTGGAAAAGTGAGTGGGTTCTTGCAGAAATTGCATCATTGGTTCCTGGTTCTGTTTACATTACACTCACTTTGACATTTCAAAACTATATTGTTAGGTTTACATCTTCAGAATCGAAGGGACGTCTCTTGTGAAGACCTTTGAAGCCTCAGGGAAAATAGTGAGTATGGACTGAAGTAGTGGACTGAAGCAGCTCAGCTTTAAGTTTAAATTATCCATATCATTTTTCAAAGAATCTAATGAGAGTATTTATTTTTTTACTTTTATATTTTATCTTACTTTTTGACCATATAAATATCAGCAATTGCACCAAAATAAAAGCCTGATGTATGAAATATGATGCTCAGCAAAAAAGATAAGTAATAAATAAATAAATAATAATAAATAAAAAATAAATAATAAATAAAAAATAAATAAATTTAAATAAAAATGACTCTTTTTCTGACTATTATTTAATAAGTCAGCCTTTACGGGGTTAAAGTTCTATATATGACTCATGCTCTAGTTTTGTGTGTAAAAAGGACAAAAATTTAAGCTGCTCTCATTTCTCATTCGTCTTCATATACATTCAAATATGGGCAGAGTAGCTAAATTGTAGCTTGACTTTCTTCCAGAGGGAACTGTATGAGGTAATGCATTTTACTGAGGAGTAATGTGCCCTGTGCATGGCATTGTAAACTGACCCGTTTGCTCTTGGCTCGGCTTGGTTTCAGATGGGCTCTTACTTTGGCTCCTCATTGTGTGCAGTTGACCTAAACGCGGACGGACTGTCGGACTTGCTGGTGGGAGCACCCATGCACAGCGAGATCCGGGATGAAGGCCAGGTTTCTGTTTACCTCAGTAGTGGTAACGTGAGTTCACTTACATCTGTGTTACTTATTAAAGATATAGTTCATCCAGAAATGAATATCTGCTGAAAATGCCATCAGGCCGTCCAGGATGTAGATGATTTTGTTTCTTCATCAGAACATATTTGGATTAAATGATCAATGGCAGCTGATAAAAACATCACAATAATCCACAAGACTTAGATCCACCAATTAACATCTTGTGAAGTGAAAATCTACCTGTTTGGAAGGAAAAAATCCATCATTAAGACTTTTTACCTTTAAACCTTTTCTTCTGGCCAAAATACGAATCCATAATTCATAATAAATAATTCATAATAAAAAAAATGTCCATCCTCTATGATCCTCTCACATCAGAGCTGTTTGGGAGTTTATTCATTTGTGAATGGTTCCTGATCTGTGCATATTTCTCTCCTGATTCAGATCAGGCGACTTTTTCACTGGAGAACGCAATATTATGGAAAGAGGAGCCAGAAGTTTTAATGATGGATTTGTTTCTTACAAACATGCATATTTTGCTTTACCATACATTAACTGATGGACTGGAGTGCTGTGGATTACTTGTTGATTATTGTGATGTTTTTATCAGCTGTTTAGACTCTCATTCTGACGGCACCCATTCACTGCAGAGGATCCATATGTGATCAAGCGATGCAATGCTACATTTCTCCAAATCTGATGAAGAAACAAACTCATGTACATCTTGGATTTGCAACTTAAAATGTTTTGGTGAATTGTCCTTTATAGATGCCAAGTTAGTCTTAAACAAAACTTGAATGGTACAACACTATAAATGACCAAGTTGCATTATATGCCATAAATGACCAAGGCTTAAATTTGAAGGAAAGTGTTTTCATGCAACTTGACAAATGTTTTGAGAATAAACAATGTTTTTTGTTCTTGTTTGTTCAGGGAGTGATGGAGGAAGTTGCAATATTAAATGGTGACAATGCATACAATGCTCATTTTGGAGAGTGTATCACTTCTCTTGGGGACATTGATGACGATGGCTACCAAGGTCAGTGTGTTTTGTCAGTTTGTTTGCGCTCAAAATAATTTCACATCAATAATTCACATAATAAATTCAAAATAATTGCACATCAATAATTGCATTTTTTTTTTTTTGCTTCATGTATAAAAAAATTATTACAGTTTCCACAGAAATTTTAAGAAATATTTACAATATATTCATATAGAACACACTTACTTTGGGCCCTATCATACACCCGGCGCAATGCGACGCAAGGCGCAGCGCAAGTGTGTTTGCTAGTTTCAGTCCGGCGCTGTTCGCATTTTCCCGTCCAGCGCACGTCGTTTAATTAGCAAATGCATTTGTGCCCATTTGTGCGCCCATGGGCATGTTGGTCTAAAAAAGAGGTGTGTTCAGGCGCATTGCTGATGCATTGCTATTTTAAGGAGATGAAAATAGACTGCGCCATAGACCACCTCAAACCTGGTCTAAAGTCAATGGCGCAATATGCTTTTGTTATTTAAAGAGCTCGTTGGTAGAAAATGTGCCTCTAGGCGGGTCCACAGTGCGCGTTGACTTTGCTTACACACAGGGATGTGCATCACACAAACATGCCAAATATTAAAAACAAAAGGATTACAGTGTAAAATAATATTTTTGTGTAGGCTACATAAATATAAAAATGTAATGATGGATAGTCATTGCGTGTGTTAGAATAAGGCTACCTATTTGCAATTTAGCCTATTACTACTTATAATAATGAATGAAATTCTACTTCATCCCATGCCTTCTTCACCTCGGGAAGCTTTGGTGGATTCCTGCTTGTACCGTAGGTTATCTGCTTGCGCGCTTTAACTTCACACACGAGCAGATCGGTTTCTTCGCTTGAGAAGCGTTCAGCTTTTCCGCCAACAAATTCGGCCATGTAAATAGCGATCCGCCATGGCGCGAGTGCATCTCGCTCTTAAAGGGAATGGGGCATGACACTCTGATTGGTTTATTGAACATTATGCCCATTACTTATTAAGAGAATAGGGACAACACATTCCAGAAATGCACCCCGGCGCATTGACCATTTTTCCGGCGTTAAAATGGCAAAAGTGGATTTGGACACGCCCTGAGTGCACCGGCGCCGTGCGCTTTACACTTTGCGTTTAAATCGTTAAAATAGGGCCCTTTAAGTTGAAATAATATTTCACAATATTACAGTTTTTACTATATTTATGATCAAATAAATGTATTAAAATATGAGACTTCTTTCAGAAACAATTAAACATCGACTCCAAACATTTGAACAGTAGTTGAACGGTTTTAAATGCATTGTAAGTGTGTACACATCAAGTAATGTTTATCTGGAATATTCCTTTCATTCAAATGATCACAGAAGCACAAATCATTCTGCTGTATTGGAGACAGACAGACATTGTTTGTCAAGTAACTGGAAAAGATATTTTGACGTGAAGCAGATTCAAACCTCAGATATCTCCTCTGCGACTAGTGTTCTGACTCTCGATTCTCCTGGCTCCTGCTGTCCATGCAGGGGCTTTTCTTGGCGTCTGGTTTCGCTCTTCACCTGATGCATTGCTTGATTGTAGCACTATGTTCTGCATGTCGCCTCTTTTTGTAATTTTAGTACGGACTGTCCTGTGTTCTCGTACAGTAACTGTTCCTGAAAGTGTTTAGGGAAACGAATTAAAATGGCCTGAGGAATATCTGATAAGTGGAGACAGATGTGTTGGATTAAACAGGAAGTGAATCTTTTTGGTGTAGGACATTGAGGGGGTTGGCAGTGCTTAGAACAAGAAACCAATTCAAGCAATCAAGAATCCTTGTAATGAAATGGTGCCGCCTACATGTATTGAGAAGCATCTGTGATAAACTGTTCTGGGGTCAGTGTGGTAGTAAAGTTGCTTTAGGAGGCTGTAATCGTAAAGCGTTTACAAGAGGTTAACCTCTCTGCATTTAACCTGCCTCTTATTGGGTATTTTCTGAGGTTAGCAAAAAAAAAAATCTTTTTGAAAGAAATGAATGCTTTTAGTCAGAAAGAATGCATTAAATTGATCAAAAGAAATGTATAATGTTACGAAAGATTTCGGTTTCAAATAAATGCTGTTCTTTTAAACTTTCTGTTCATTAAAAAACATTGATAATAATCAGAAATGTTTCTTGAGCAGCAAATCAGCATATTAGAATGATTTCTGAAGTATCGGGACACTTTATTTGTGCTTTATTGTATTTTCTTATTTTTCTTATTATTTTATTTTTAATTGTATTTGTTGTAACTTTTATTAAATTTATTATTGTAATTTTTATTTGTATTCTTAATTATTTCTATAAATAATTGCATTATTTTGTTTTATTGTAAAAAAAATGTTTGTTTTATTTTATTAATTTTTATTATTTTACTTTATTTTATTAGCTACAAATTCAACAGCACTCCAGAGACAGTGAATACAAAATCATCCATATTTTGTTTGTATTACTTATGGAAAAATAGTACCTACATTGTTAACTTTTCAGAACTGCTTTCTGAGGTAGTGCAGCACATGAAACCCACCAACTGTCCGTTAGACATTGTCCCAGCCAGGATAGTGAAAGAAGTTTTTAATACCGCCATTGGGTCAAGTTTACTCACTTTAATTAATTTGTGTCTTAGTCTAGGTTGTGTCCCAGCTGCATTTAAACATGCTGTGGTCAGGCCCCTACTTAAGAAACCAAATCTTGACCCTTCAGTGTTATCTAACTTTAGACCAGTTTCTCATCTGCCTTTTCTGTCAAAGGTTTTGGAAAAAGTTGTTTTTATACAGTTACAAGCCTTTATGCAGAAAAATTCTGTCCTTGAAAAATTTCAGTCTGGTTTTAGATCACGTCACAGTACCGAGTCTGCACTGCTAAGAGTACATAATGATATTGCCTTGTCTGTGGATGCCGGGAGTCCTGCTGTGTTAGTGCTTTTGGACCTCACAGCAGCGTTCGATACGGTGGACCATGCAGTCCTCCTCTCTCGTCTTGGGCATTGTGTGGGCATTCGAGGTTTGGCACTTCAATGGTTTAGCTCCTATTTAGCAGATAGGAGCTTCTCTGTTATGATTGGTGAATGCTCCTCGTCGGCTGCTCCTCTTTCTTGTGGGGTACCCCAGGGTTCAATTCTTGGCCCAATCTTGTTTTCTTTATATATGTTGCCGTTAGGGAGTATTATAGGAAAGCACAATCTATCCTTTCACTGTTATGCTGATGACTTGCAGATTTATTTGCCTTTAAAACCGAATGATAATGTCGCACTAGACTCCCTACTTAGTTGTATCGATGATATTAGGATGTGGTTGTCACAAAATTTTCTTAGTTTAAATAATGAAAAAACGGAGTGTATCATCTTCGGCAACCCAAACGGTTCAGCGGTGAGTTTGGGGGCTTTGGCTCCATACCTTAAGCCTGCTGTCAGAAATTTAGGGGTTACTTTTGATTGCGACATGAAATTTACAAGCAAATCAGCAATATTGTCAAAATGAGTTTTTTTCAGCTTCGTCTTCTAGCTAAAGTTAAGCCTTTTCTTAATAGGCATGATCTAGAAAAGGTGATTCATGCTTTTATTAGTTCGAGGTTGGATTATTGTAATGCTCTCTATGTAGGTTTAAGTCAAGGCTCTATTGCACGACTTCAACTTGTGCAAAATGCTGCCGCTCGGTTTTTAACAAATACACCTAAGCGTGTACACATTACTCCTGTCCTCTATTCCTTACACTGGCTTCCAGTACAGTTTAGAATAGATTTTAAGATTTTGTTGTTCGTTTTTTAGGCCCTAAATGGCCGAGCACCGGAGTACATAAGTGAGATTTTAACCCTGCGTGAGCACAGCCGGTCGTTACAGTCTTCAAATCAACTGGTTTTAGAAGTCCCAAGGTCAAAGTACAAGCGTTGGGGTGATCAGGCGTTTGCAGTTGCTGCCCCAAGACTTTGGAACAAGTTACCCCCTGATATCCGTACAACTGCAGATGAAACTCTTTTTAGGTCTAAACTTAAAACCCACCTGTTTAGGATGGCTTTTAATACATAGTAGTGGTGACACAATTTCCCTCTTGCTGTTTTCTTTTTTGTTATATGTATTTATTGTATGATATGATGTTTATTGTATTCTATGATGTGAAGCACTTTGGATACCTGACGGTTGTTGTAAAGCGCTATACAAATAAATGTTGATTGATTGATTGATTGATTGATTAACTTTTATTTTATTCTATTTTATTTTTATAACTGATAATAATCAGAAATGTTTCTCGAGCAGCAAATAAGCATATTAGAATGATTTCTGAAGATCATGTGACACTGAAGACTGGAGGAATGATGCTGAACATTCAGCTTTGATCACAGGAATAAATGACATTTTAAAATATATTTACATATTGTCATATTTTAAAATATTAATGTTTTCATTTATTTATTTATTTATTTATCAAATAAATGCAGCCTTGGTAAGCATTAAACACTTCTTTCAAAAACATTTAAAAAATCCTATCAATTTTGCATGTAAATAAGCCAGTCTCAGGAAATAACTCCCAGTCTGCCTCAAATATTGTACAGAATGACCAGTGCTTCAGACTGATAATTTCATGGCTTTTACAGAAATGTAAAATTTTCCAAAACTCAGCACATTGAAAATATGTGGTAGTGAAATGTGTACTCTGTTTTCATGCACCAGGGATTTTTTTCTGACTCTGTTTCAACCCCCCTGAAGTTTCACAGACCTTCACAGGCTCTCAAAAACACCTAAGTGTCCATTAAGTGACTTAGCAGAGCGACTCTCAAACAGAGATGGGCTTAAGGCAAACAGGCAAACAGGAATTTATTGGACTCACAGATCCACCTCCAGCATTTCTGTTCTAGTCGTACAGTATGTCTCTGGCAATCTGGCCTAATTCAGCTGCACACCATGCTATTCTGTTCTAACTTTTACGATTACTGCTTGTCAAACTGTATAAACCCAATAAGAGCTTGAGTAAAAGCCGGGGCAGACTGTACGACGACTCCATATTACGTCAGATTGCGCAACAACATCAGCTAAAACTGGTAGCCCATTAAGACTTAAAGACTTGTACTCAGTGTTGGGTAAACCCTAAAGCATAGACAATAGAAATTAAACTCTTTATTCTTCCAAACATAGAATAGGTTAGCCTTTAACTTTAAAACAACTGTAATACTTAAACCTGTATGGATTTTACTAGTTTTTTATAAAAATGTTTATGTAAAAAATAACACGCTCTTCTGAGGTATATTCCGGCTTATTCTTCATAGCAATGAAAATTAGATGAATCTTGAATTTTTTTTTCTTTTATTTATTTTGTATCTAGGTGAGGGATTTGTACGCATGTGACTACATATAGTGAGCTCAGATAAGGGAAAGACTGTACCTTCCTTTAGTTTCATATGGATTATATAATCCGAGAATATCTGTTTTTGAGTTGAATTCGTTCATTTAAAAGTAGAAACTTCAAGCTTTCAGATACGGGAGAGACTGTGCCCCGCTTTAGTTCCATACGGATTACATAATCAGAGACTATCGTTTTTTTATTTGATTTCGTTCATTTAAAAGTAGACATTTCAAGCTTTCTATAGCTTTCTTTTTTTTACATATTCCTCATTTCTCTGTGTTAAGTATTTGAGAGTTTGTGATGCGAAGAAAGTTGCTAATGGAGACCGAGACGCAGAAAGCACACTCTGTTTGTTTTGTTTATTTTACAAAAGCACAATATTTTGTCATTGTCAGTATACACAAATAAAAGTAGTTTTTAGATTCGATTGACTTTACTCTTATCTGTATCTGAGTATTTAAGGTTTCTCTGTGAATCAGGAAAAAATGAAAGTGAATGCATTAGTGCACAGAGGGTTAAAGACGATGCTTTCAATTTGATCTTTAGACTGTAAATTTAGTTTTCAAATTTGATATCGATTTTATTATTGAAATTATTTATAGCATGTAGCAGAAGTTCTTTATAAGTAACTGTAAGTAAATTAACTAAAAGTGAACAGTAATGGATAAGTGGATAAGTAATTTCATTAAAGTAACACCCAACACTAGTTGTATTCAAGTTTAGACAAGTCTGCCCAACAATAAAAAAAAAAAAGGTTTTAAATTTGTCTCAAATGACAAACAAATTAGTGGTAAATTTTATAATGTTATAATATACAGTGTGTACCCCAATTTATTCTGTCTTTCTCCCTTGTTTCCATCTTTCTCACTGACTTCTGTGTTTGTCTTTTGTGCTGTAGATGTAGCTATTGGAGCCCCCAAAGAGGATGACTATGGAGGAGCTGTCTACATCTACCATGGGGATGCTACAGGAATAGTTAAGAAATACTCAATGGTAATTAACCATTTTCTTTTTTATTTATTTTCTATTATTTATTTATTATGTATTTTCTTTAATTTCATCATATTTTATTATTTATTTTGTTTTACAATAATTTTATTTCAATTTATTATTTTTTATTTTATTAAATGAATGTACTTTTTTTTTAATTTATTTAATTATTTATATTAAATTTTATTATTTATTTTTATTTTATTATAATATATTTTATTTGCTTCACATATAGCAACACTTGATTCAGAGACCTTAAAATACAAATCCCAGTCTTTTTTTTGTAAACAAAACCATTGTATTATTTTAGTGCATTTTATTTTAATATTAGTTTTTTATTATTTATTTTCTTTTAGAATGATTCTTTTTATCTTATTTTAATAATTGAATTATTTTTTTATTTAAATGTTTATATTTAAAAATGTAAATGAATTAAAATATCTAAATTGCAATAATAATTTAAATTAAATGTAAATATTTTTTCATTTTATTTAATTGTATTATTTTTTCATTTACATTATTTTTATTTTATTGTTTAATTTTTAATATTGCAGAAGATTAGTATATTTATTTTTATTTGCTACAGATTCAAAACACTTGATTCAGAAACATGAAAACAAATTCCACTATGTTAATTTTATTTTATTTATAATTTATTTATTTTTTACGTTCTCCGCTCTCAACAGTACTGTATACTGTAAACCATTCGTTTAGATTTTTCATTTATTTATGGTGCTATTGAGCTTTACTTGTGTCTGTATTAAAAAAAATATCCAAAAGATTGGTTTAGTTGGCAGTGCATCACTTGTTTTACTGTGAAATATTAAAGCTCATGCAGTTTAGCAGTTTGATTGATGGCTAACTAGTAGGTCCAGTTGGAATCCACTGGCTTTTGTGCTGATTTAGAGGGAAAAAAGATAATTGGAGCTGAGAGTGATACATGATATCGCTAGCTGAAAGCATAATTAGCTAAAATATTTAATAAATGAACTACATGGCATTCAGAAATCTGAGAATGATTTATTAATGATTTGGTCTGTGTGGATGTCAAAATTGGTGTTTTTGATTAATTGATGTGATTTTCTCTCTCACCTGGATCGTATGCAGAGACTGTCTGGGCGAAGCATCAACCCCACCCTCCAAATGTTCGGCCAGTCGATTTCCGGCAATGTGGACATGGATGGAAACGGATATCCAGGTTTGGCTTTGCTTTAGACATTTGGCTAGTTCTCCTCGAATGAACACTGAGAATGTTCCGAATTAACTAGATCAAAACCGACCACATTCAGTGAGAAACCGCGACCGGTGCCAGAACACTTACATTGGCCTTCTGCGATCTCCGCATAAAGATGGGAAACATGTAACGTTTTTACCAGCCTCCAGTGAGTTTATTCCATTCTGGAAACCTCTTAAGTATTAAAATTCAATGCGTAACTTATGACACCAGTGATTCGTCACAACATGTGATCCGATGTGACTCGACTTATGAGGTGAAAACTGCTGTGAAGATGCTTTTTTCGAGTCCACAGAAGACTCTTGTGTAAGAGAGATTAATTATATGATGGAGAACGTTCCGTTCTGTGCTTATCCAGGGAATGCAGATTGAGTGTTTGCTTAATTTTCCTAACCGTTCTTTGACACGTTTGGTCTGCTCTTATTTCATAGTTCTGTGGCCAGCAAGCATTTTATTTACAGCATTCCACAGTGGACACACCAATTAAACAAAGACGAGAAAGAAAATCAAACAGAGGAAGCTTCATCTTTAATTAAAAAAGAAATGCTTGATCTATTTCATATACAGTATGTGACCCTGGACCACAAAACCCTGGTCATTAGGGTCAAATAGAGATTTATAAATCATCTGAAAGATGAATAAATCAGCTTTCCATTGATGTATGGTTTGTTAGGAGGACAATATTTGGCTCTGATACAACTATTTGAAAATCTGAGGATGCAAAAAAAATTTATCTAAATATTGAGAAAATCGCCTTTTGTCAAAATGAAGTTCTTAGCCACAGGAACCATTAGTAATATGTATAGCTAAGTGGTAAAGCATTGCGTTAGCAGTGCAAAAGGTTGTGGGTTCAGTTCCCAGGGATCATACATAATGGTAAAAAACTTATAGCTGGAATGCACTGTAAGTCGCTTCGGATAAAAGCATCTGCTAAATGCATAATGTAAATGTACTAATCAAAAATTACGTTTTAATATTTACATGATCTTTACTTAATGTCTTAATGATCTTTGGCATAAAAGAAAAATCTTTTTTTTTTTTTTTTTTTTT
Source organism: Carassius carassius (assembly GCF_963082965.1). NCBI lineage: Eukaryota > Metazoa > Chordata > Actinopteri > Cypriniformes > Cyprinidae > Carassius > Carassius carassius. The sequence continues at coordinate 2,950,505 of NC_081768.1, forward strand.
TGGCTATTTCTACAAATATACCCCAGAGACTTAATGTTCCGGTCACCAGTCATATCTCTGCGCTTTCTGAATAAATTGTATTAATTATTAATTATATACTATTACAAGGTTTAGATTTTTTTTAATTTATAGGTTAATTAGAACATTTTCAGTTTTAATAAAAATTTAGTTTTAACATATATAAATATGTATGTATGTGTATATTTTTTTTTATTATATTCTTATTATATACTATTAGTTAATTGATTAATTGATATAAATTTTTATGCTAGTTTTAGGTTTAGTAATGTTAGTCCTTAAACGTATTTATTTCAGTTCGTTGCAAAGGCAGCATTCTTCGAACTTTTTCGAAGCTGTTTTTTCAGCTTTATCTAAATTACTGATCTCCAGTAGTTTTAATTTTAGTTAACATGACAACCAAATTCTACCTTAACGTCTTTGTACTTTGTCATTTTAAAGGTATTTAGTATTAAAGCTACAAGTTTTGCGCATCTTTTCTTATAGCATAGTATCACAGAGTGTATGAAATCATTCCTGGCCTTCCAGAAAAACATTATATTTATTTTTTTTCTCCCATATCAGATGTGACGATAGGGGCGTTCATGGCTGACAGTTTGGTTTTGTTAAGGTAAGTTGTGCACTTCTGAGCAAGCAAAAGCTTGTATTTACATAAATTCTTCATTCAGATGTAGATTTGACCTTATTTTCTGTTGCTTGTGACAGATCCAGGCCAGTGATCTCTGTAGACGTCTCCATCTTTCTCCCCATCTCTATAAACATCACAGTACCGCAGTGTCACGAGGGCCCTCAGCATCTCAACTGCTTCAATGTCAGCATCTGCATGAGCTTTCGAGGAAAACAAGTACCTGGCCACATAGGTGAGTCTCTGTGGAAATATTATTATTATTATTTTTTTTTTTTATAAAGCTCAATGTAATTATTTATTATTATTTATTTTATTATATTTTCTTATTTTAATGTTTTATTCTATTATATTTTTTTTATTATTAACTATTTTATTATTTTTAATATTATTTTTTTTTTAAGTATTATTTATTTTATTACTTTTTATTATTTTATTTACTTTTTATTATTTAAAATTATATTTTATAATTTATATTTTATTTTATTATTCGTCTGAAATTTTATTTGAAATTATTTTATTCTTAATCAAATTTTATCGTATATTTTATCGTCTATTGTTTAATGTCACACATTCCACACCAGTTGAATACAAATAGATATAATTGACAGGTGTCTGCAGACTCAATAAACCCATAACTAGACGCTCTTGATAACTCTTGTTTTTAACTAACCGCTGTGTCTTCGCTCTCATGACCCGTGGAGCAAACAGTCCTGAACTGGAGGTCAGTGCATGTTGTGCTGAACTTTATTTCAATCTGTCAACACACAGACAAGCCTAGAACAGACTATTATGAAATATCATCAAATGTTAGATAAAAAAAATCACTTTTGGTCCTAACATAATGTTATATCCAATATCACCAAATACAGTTTTAAAATGACTCAGAGAAGACTTGTTTTTCATTAAATCTAGTATTTTTATTTTATTATTTCTATTTTCATGACTCGACTCGATGAGCGTGGCTGCATGTTTTTGTTTAACTTGAAAAGATGGACACTGTGCAGCCACAGGGATTCGACACAAATGACCGCTTGCTCAACTTTTGGGTGTGGCCACTGCTCGTTGAGTGGGTGTGGCCTTGTGGGACATGGAGTGCATAATGGGGGTGTTATATAATGGGAGGTTTCTGGGAAGTACAGAGCACCAGTGTTACTCCACTTGGCACCCGCATTGGAAAGAACTGCAGCACCTTGTGTCTGGGAGACGCCCTGGTTCTGTAAGCTCATGGTGCGCTCACAGCTGGATGCATTAAAACAACAACCCCTGCATTGGTCCTTCCTGCTCACAGACGTTCATCAGAGTAATATCCTGTGAGAGAGCAGGGTAATAATAGCTCTTTCTCAACCTCAGGATCGCAGGAATTCGGCACATGTTCTTTTTGTTCTCATGTCTGTAATGCAAAAAAATATTTATATTAATGTGAAAATATAATATTTTTATTAACTACAATTATGAGTACACTTATTGTTATTTGTTATAATAAATTAAACGTGTTTTTAAAATAAATCCCTGTATAACAGTAATGAGAATGAGATTTTAATTGCTTCTCAGTAATGAGTATTTTGGAGAAAAGTTGTCAATGTATTTAATCTTTTGCATTTTATTTATTTCCTTTTATTTATTAGATTTTTTATTTATTCCTTCATTCACATTTCATTCATTCATTAAATTTTTATTATTTATTCATTCATTTATTTTATTTTTAATTTATTATTTATATTTTAATTATTAATTCATTCATTAATTCATTTACATTTTATTTATTCATTTTGGGGTGAAATATTACCTACAGATTTCTTTGTGAGATTCATCAGGACATTTTGAACCATGTTTGTCTACATGCCCTTGCCATTTTCTCAGACTTTCAGAAATGAATCACAAACATTTAACTCTTGGACATGATCCCAGAAATGTTCTTGTACTGTTTTCTTCTGATAGTGAGTGTTTTTGAGAGATGTTTCCACATTGTTGTCTTACTGAAATGTGGGTTTCTGTATTTCTCCTCAGAGCTGCTGTACAATCTAACCGCAGATTCAGATAAGAGACACAGAGGTCTGCCGCCGCGGGTGTATTTTGGAAACGGTGGAGAGCAGACAGGTGCTGTAAGTCAGCGTTTCAGCCTGGAGATCAACCGACCGCAGTGCCATCACTACACGTCCTTCGTGAGGGTGAGTTTTCCTCTGATATCCCACAACTGCATGCTCCGAAGGTTCAGGCTTTAGGGATTTGTCCTTTAGAGTCAACATGAAGAGAAAATGTACCCCTGTTAGGGGTCTTACTGTGCATCTATTCATGTTATCCCAAAGAATAAAGTGTTTAAGTAGTAATCTTTCATAAAACGCTAATAACCAATAACAATAACATCTACCGGCATCATAACTGCTGAATGAAATTTATTGCTTGTTCCTTATTCATTTTTGAATGCTCATTTCAAAATAGTTCTTGTTTTGCTTTAGTACATCACACTTTCTCACAAAATATAGCATTTTTGCTTTCGACAATCGTTTGTTAGGTGAAGAAGGCTTGTATTATCCCTTAATCTGCAGAAAAACAGACATGATTCCCGTCTTCCTCTGAGTAAACTGTTTGTTCAATTCTCAGCTGATTTTCACATACACTGATAATTCAGAAGACATTATTTTAAACCTCATCACAGTTCCCACTTTTTCCACTCGTTTGCAGATTGCAATTGAAATCATACATTTTAAATATACCAGAACTTTCAATTGAAGTGAAGTGAAGTGACATTCAGCCAAGTATGGTGACCCATACTCAGAATTTGTGCTCTGCATTTAACCCATCCAAAGTGCACACACACAGAGCAGTGAACACACACACACTGTGAGCACACACCCGGAGCAGTGGGCAGCCATTTATGCTGCGGCGCCCGGGGAGCAGTTGGGGGTTCGATGCCTTGCTCAAGGGCGCCTCAGTCGTGGTATTGAAGGTGGAGAGAGAACTGTACATGCACTCCCCCCACCCACAATTCCTGCCGGCCCGGGACTCGAACTCACAACCTTTCGATTGGGAGTCCGACGCTCTAACCATTAGGCCACGACTTCCCATTTGACTTCGACATTTGTCTGCTTTTGTTTTGTAGCTGATACAATATATAATTGGAAAAATCTTTATTTTTTACTTAAAAAATATTTACTTTTTTTTTAAACTAAGTTATGCAATGTTTTTGAAATCAGCATCAATGTAGTAGATTATATTAAAGCTTGTTTTTATTCTATTTTATTCTCAGTGTGCAGGGCTATATAATAATATAGCTGTTAAGCAGATTTTTAGGACACTATTTTTAAATTAAGCAGCCTTCCTAGAAACCTATCCAACAGTTAAGTCTTTAAAAAATGAAAACGTTTTCACAATATACACAATATATATATTAAAAAATATATATATTATGCATCCATACATTTTTCTGATTATTTTTTAATGAAGTAAAACTCTCAGCCTACTTTGTTGCACATATATCATACCATTTCATTGGGAAATATGTCATATTATGAAAGTAACTTTGTTGTGGATGCCATTTCATGTTGACTTAACTGTGGCTTGTTGTCATAGAGGTCTCAGTCCAGTTGTATCAGGATCACAGATTATTATTGATGAACATTATTTTACTCCATCAACATGTACCAAATAAGTCCATGTGCATTTTTCTGTAATCGCTTCGAAATAGTAGTTTTTATTTTTGTTGCTATTTGGAAAATGACTCTTGTGCTGTATTCTGAAGCCATTCCAAACTGTGCTGCTGTTTACTGCAGTCTTGCCCTCAATGGATGTCAGACATTTGCATGTGTTTGGTGCCGAGCTCTGATTAAGTCATGTGGAAGCTCAAAAGAGAAGTTCACCTATAATAAAGAAAGACCCATAATAAAGTCTCATCATCAGGTGACAAACAACCACCTTTGAAATTCAGGCTCTTAATGAGAGACCTTGTTTAGTGACTCTGCTGAGACAGTCGTCATTGTGGCCACACAGTTGGGCTCTTGTTGTTTGTCTGCTGGTAATAGTCTGCCTTCCCGGCGTTTGGTCAGCATCAGTATCCTCAGGGCGACGTGGAGCTTGAGCTCTTAACAAGGAGGCTCACACAGAGCCTGTAAACTTCACTGGCGCTGCTTTATGAGCCTCTGCAGGCCACTTCTCCATAGCAAGGGTTCAACCCATACCATGCTCCTATCCCTGTTTTATGTGGAACAGCGCATGATACAAATATGCATTAACCAAAAAATACAAGCAGTAACGATACAGTGCAGGGTTTGCTGACCTGGTCTTCATGCCTTTACTAAAGCACATTCACACATGTGCAGATTTAAGACTGAGATCTACAAAACTGTGTGCCTTTTGTCTTCCTTCATTAACATGTGCATAAAAAAGACTTGAAAAAAACTGAATGGCTAATGCTTTAATTATGCATATTTTTTAGCATAGTGTAGTTTATGAGACATTTGTGTTTTGAACGTGTTTTGAAACAACTGTGTTGGACAGGGAATCACAAAGGTAGATATGTTTGAATGGCTGCTGAGAATTCGATCTTGTTGTTAAAAGGTTTTCGTCATGTTCTGGGTGGCATGTGGATCTCACTGGGTGAACCTTAATGGATCAAGCAGCATGAACCGCCTTCGTCTGAAGTAAAGACACTCGTTTATCTGGAAGGCCACACTTGTCTTGGTAGATTTGACTTGAATCCTGTCTGTCAGTGGAGAAACTGGAGAAACTTACAGTCTGAATGTCCCACATCGAAGGGTTTCCATCCAAGTTGAGTCTTTATTAGCTCCATGTGGAGAAAACTGCTGTCTTAACTGTAATCCTCTGGCATAGACTGTTTTTAGTGGTGCTTTTGTGTGTTTTTCATCCTATACCACTTCAACACTATATTTTGTTTGTGCATACAGTGCCTCTCACGTTTTCTTCAGAACCTGCACATCTAATGTTGAATTTGCGCTGCTAATTATAGCATGCATTTGATTATATTTCTAAGTCCACAGTATGCATATCAATGTTGTGATCATAGTTAACACTCAGTCAGCTCAGTCTGAAGTTAATTGACCTTGTTAGCGCAGCTTAGAATTAACCTGTCAACTGTATTTAAGTGAGTTGCACTTTTATTGCGCTGGATTCTTTGTGCGTTTGTGAGAAGTGTTTGCATTAGCAGGGCAGCTCTGTTTAAAGTTTGGGTAAGAAAAGCATCGGTGTCTGTGACGTGTTATAAGATTGTTTAAATTGATCATGCCAGGCATGGCTTTACTGCGGTTTTATCATGGATATTGTCAGGCTGCTTTTATACTGTATGCACAGGGTGATATAGCAGCTCATAGTTTCACTAGTGTTCAAAAGTTTGGGTTCTGTAAGACTTAATGAAAACAGTCTCTTTTTCTCATAAAGGTTGCATTTCTTCAAACAAAAAAATTGTTTGAAGTAACTGTTTATACTGTACTGTAAAATGTTCTTTTGTTTCTGTGATGCAATGCTGAATTTTCAGCATCATTAATCCAGTTTTCAGCATCGCTTTTTTGCCTTCAGTGGATTATTGTGATGAAAAGAAGTAAACATCATTTATTTAAAATAAAAATATTTTGTAACATTATAAATGTATTTACGGTCACGTTTATTGAATAAATGTATTAATTAAATATTTATAATTAATTAAATCTTACTGACCCTTAAACTTTTCAATGATACGTATTTTACAAAAAACTACAACCCGAATTCCGGAAAAGTTGGGACGCTTTTTAAATTTTAATAAAATGAAAACTAAAAGACTTTCAAATCACATGAGCCAATATTTTATTCACAATAGAACATAGATAACATAGCAAATGTTTAAACTGAGAAAGTTTACAATTTTATGCACAAAATGAGCTCATTTCAATTTTGAAAATAGTTGGGACGGGGCATGTTTACCATGGTGTAGCATCTCCTTTTCTTTTCAAAACAGTTTGAAGACGTCTGGGCATTGAGGCTATGAGTTGCTGGAGTTTTGCTGTTGGAATTTGGTCCCATTCTTGCCTTATATAGATTTCCAGCTGCTGAAGAGTTCGTGGTCGTCTTTGACGTATTTTTCGTTTAATGATGCGCCAAATGTTCTCTATAGGTGAAAGATCTGGACTGCAGGCAGGCCAGGTTAGCACCCGGACTCTTCTACGACGAAGCCATGCTGTTGTTATAGCTGCAGTATGTGGTTTTGCATTGTCCTGCTGAAATAAACAAGGCCTTCCCTGAAATAGACGTTGTTTGGAGGGAAGCATATGTTGCTCTAAAACCTTTATATACCTTTCAGCATTTACAGAGCCTTCCAAAACATGCAAGCTGCCCATACCGTATGCACTTATGCACCCCCATACCATCAGAGATGCTGGCTTTTGAACTGAACGCTGATAACATGCTGGAAGGTCTCCCTCCTCTTTAGCCCGGAGGACACGGCGTCCGTGATTTCCAACAAGAATGTCAAATTTGGACTCGTCTGACCATAAAACACTATTCCACTTTGAGGCCCACAGGACACGACGGCGCTTCTGGACCATGTTCACATATGGCTTCCTTTTTGCATGATAGAGCTTTAGTTGGCATCTGCTGATGGCACGGCGGATTGTGTTTACCGACAGTGGTTTCTGAAAGTATTCCTGGGCCCATTTAGTAATGTCATTGACACAATCATGCCGATGAGTGATGCAGTGTCGTCTGAGAGCCCGAAGACCACGGGCATCCAATAAAGGTCTCCGGCCTTGTCCCTTACGCACAGAGATTTCTCCAGTTTCTCTGAATCTTTTGATGATGTTATGCACTGTAGATGATGAGATTTGCAAAGCCTTTGCAATTTGACGTTGAGGAACATTGTTTTTAAAGTTTTCCACTATTTTTTTACGCAGTCTTTCACAGATTGGAGAGCCTCTGCCCATCTTTACTTCTGAGAGACTCTGCTTCTCTAAGACAAAGCTTTTATAGCTAATCATGTTACAGACCTGATATCAATTAACTTAATTAATCACTAGATGTTCTCCCAGCTGAATCTTTTCAAAACTGCTTGCTTTTTTAGCCATTTGTTGCCCCCGTGCCAACTTTTTTGAGACCTGTAGCAGGCATTAAATTTTAAATGAGCTAATTAAGTGGATAAAAGTGTAAAATTTCTCAGTTTAAACATTTGCTACGTTATCTATGTTCTATTGTGAATAAAATATTGGCTCATGTGATTTGAAATTCCTTTAGTTTTCATTTTATTAAAATTTAAAAAACGTCCCAACTTTTCCGGAATTCGGGTTGTAACTTGCTCACTTGATGAGTAAATTAGTGTACTGTTTTGGGTGATAGATACTTTACTATAAATAGCCAAAATTAGAAATAAATAAAATTAAAACTTCTCAACTTTTCCTAACAATTTGGACTACAAAGAATAGAAGTATTAATTGTCAGATTAAAAATCTCACAATTGTAAAAATAAGTGGTAGAGCATTGCGTTAGCAGATCATGCAAATAGCCATCTTTTTTTTTTTATTTTTTTTTTTATTCCATTTAATTCCAATTCACTCTTATTCCAAGGGGAAACTCACATATCACATATCGAGAGCAAACTCTCGAGACTTTCTAGAAAGTCTGAACAAGTTTTTATTATTCTGTCCCACAGCAGAAACAGGCTTCCACACTATTACAAATTCCCATACCAGCTAGTTATAAAGTAAAAGCCTTGTATCGGTTTGTTAAACAACACTCAAATATGTTCCAAAACACGAGTGTTTGTTCAGTCGGCGAGCTCAAAGCAGCACAGATCCCCGTCATCAAGTGTGATTTGGCTGCAGTCCTGAGGGCCAGTCTGCATGGCTATCCTCTCATTTATCCCAGTGTTAGCGTCTCCCACATGAAGCCAGGACCCCCACTCACTAGCTGAGGTATGCTAATGGAAACCAGCTGGCTCTCCAAGGGGAACCTTCGCTAACTCTGGAGAAACTTCACAGCGGTCCGCGAGCTCAACACATTCAGACTCACTATAGTTCACTATACTGTATTTAGTCACGCAGACGTGTTAAGTTGGACCTTTGTCTTGATTTAAGAGAGATCTGCATACACTGTTTTATTTTGTTAACCTTGATATGTGTTTTGTTTTGTTTTAATGTGTTATTTCTATAAATATTCAAATGTATATTATATATGTGATACTACAATAGTAGACTGGCTTACAGAAATTAAATGAATTATATCTAGGACAAGCTTCAAAGTGGCCAAATATAGATATCGTTCGAACTGAGTTGTTTATCTTTATTCTGTTATATCTCTGAACAGACACAGTCAGTGAGACGGCCTGCAGCGCTTCCTGTTTAAGAAGGATCATTGCAGCACAGTACAGAATTAGATGTGATTTAATCAGAGGATGTTACGTACTGAACATTTAATTGAACTTATTCTGCTTTTCCAAAGGTTTCTGTGGTTGGTTGACACAACCCTTCCTGTGCACAGCGAGGTTAGAAAAGTTTGTAAAACCCTTGCATCGTGCCAAAGGAAACAAGCATCTACAAGGGTTTCTCCAAATCTAGTAAATAGTCTAGTTATAATTTCCCCCCGCTGGAATATGATGCATTACATAAGAATCTTGTTGATCATTTTAAACATATTTCTATTGGCACGGGTTTCGGAATATTATACCAGACATGCCAGATTTTCTTTCTTTGGCTATTTTTAGCTAGATGAGCTGCATATGTATTACACTTGCACCTGAGAGCCTTTTCTGAGAACTTTTAGAGCTGAGTGGAAGACTGGGCTGGATTTTTGGCTTACCAGTGCCACCCTCATGCTAACCATTCACTTCATCATCTCGTGTCATTTTCACAATCCGTGATTCAAGCTTTTATGTGTGTTCTCTTCTTGGAACACTGTGCACGATGGGTCAGAAACCTGCTTGGGTGGATTTTCCGTATTGCATGTACATGGATGAGTGTTGAAGCGAGTCAGGCCAGGTTTAAATGTCCATGCTGAAGGATAAGGCATTAGGGACTTCAACACTCAAATGAACAGAACCAGATGCAAGGGACAAATCTATTTCCTGTGTTATTGTGGCGACCACACACACTGTTTTCACTAGTAAAAGGGAAATGGCAGAGTGTTTTCTGGACAGTTCACCCTGAATCCCAATGCAATAAATCATCTTGAACACAGAAATCATTACAGACTCACCTTTAAACAGTATTTTTTATGCATGCAATACATGATATCAATTATGTATTCTATTACATTTTGTAATATTTATATTCTTTTATAATGTACGTAATATAAAATAAAATACTTTTAGATATATTCTAGAAAGCAACTATAAATTAAATAAATTATATAATATTATAATATGCATCATATAAAATAAAACTAGAAAAATTCAGGTATATAAAAATCTATTAATAAAAACAATAGCGAGATAAAAATGTAAACTTTTTTTAAATAATCGAAGTTATATTATATGTAATATTATAATATACATACAGTAATATAAAATAAACAAAATACAATTATTAATCATAAGTATATTAAATAATTCTTTAAAATTATATTTCAAAATATTGCTCTTTTTTTCCCCATATCAAATAAATGCAGTATTGATAAACATAAGAGAATTCTTTACATTATATTTATGAAATAGATTTGAATACAATATATTCAATTGTACTAAATATGAAATTCAGTCTATAGAAATAGCTTATCATCATTTATACATTTACATTCCAGTATCTTGTGTACTAATCAGAGGTTAGTTTGTGCAAACTGTACATGTGCCATAGATGTCACTCTATCACTCAGCAATACTGACAGATAGGACTGGGATTTGATGTAGTGGAGAAGCTAAAGACTGTCAGATTCCTGCAGCTGTCTGGATGTCGTGTGGCATGCCTCTGCTAGTTCTGTTTACCATGTTTACACCAACACCTCACATGTGTATGTGGTACACTTCCACAGCTGGCCACATGCAATGAGTGCACTGAGGGAGCCAGTGAGGATTGGAATCAATGGCATATAAACGCAGTGTTCCTCTCCTGCTCAGTATACAACTCTGACACAGTTAAGCTCTCAACACTCAAACACACGCGTGCTGAGTGACATAAACTGCCTGCGATGTGGTGGCCATAACCAAGCTGTCCGTCTGTCTACTCCCTAGATAGTGTTGAACGATATGCACTACCAAGTTTGGGATCGGTGAGATTTCTTATGTTTTTAAATAAGTCTCATGGAGGCTGCAATAATTTGATAAAAAAATACAGAACAAACAATAATATTATATATATATATATACATGATCCTTCTTAAAACTGATTTGATTAACATTTGTTATTATTATACATTTTGAAAACAGTTGTGCTGCTTCACATTTAACTTTTTCAGTTTTTTTTTTTTGATGAATCGAAAGTTCAAATAGCAGCATAATACCATTATTACTGTCATTTTTGATCAATCCAATGCTTGCCTGCTGAATAAAAGTGTTTTAAAACGTATGGACAGCAATTTCTTTATACAGTAGTAGTAGTCTATATTTTGATTTATTTGGTTATTCATAACATTTTTCTATACTCTTTCAGTCATTTTGGGAGAATATTTTTCAATCTAATTGCCTTATCTGTTCTAAAGTTAGGCATCTTAGAAGGCAGTAATTTTAGAGCTGTATTCAAACATCTGCAAAACCATAAAATGCTGCTTTCTACGTTTTTTAGAACAGAGTGAAGTGTCACACAACACTGATTCTGTTTCTCAAACACACATACTGTGTCAGATCGTGCTGTGCTTATTTGACTGTATTCATAGCACTGACCCAGTGAGAGACGAGGACTAGGTTGTTTGCCACATTACCGGCTTTGTGTTGCCACATATAACACAACGCTGCAATTCCTCCAGTGCCATTCCACGGGCTTCATTTACGCCCGGCCAGGAAAGATGATACAAAGAATCCACACGGCAGGAAGGTAATAATATCCAGCTGTCTCTTATTAAACACGCTCACGACTCCAGCACCTATTTATAAAGCACGATGACAGAAAATACTACGATGCAAGAAACCCACAAAACTGTCAATAAATGTCGTGGAAAGAACTCGGAAACAGTCAAAATGGCAGAAAACTTCATATGAAATAGCAAAGTGTCTGTCTGTTTAATTGCTTGCTGAATGCAGGTTAAGTAGACAGCTAGTGCTTAATCTAATTTTAATTTATTTACAAAATGTATTACTAATATAATACAATATGTAATATAATTAATATATCTTTCATAATTGTATTTTTTTAATAATTGTATTATATTCGAGTGTCTAAAATAGTTTAAAAAGCCATGATATCACTATCATATATATATATATAGTGTGTTATATATATAGTATATATTATTATATATAGTATTCAAATATTTATTTTATTTGTTACATTTTATATATTTAATATAATATCATAATATATAATAAAATATATTTTAAATATAAAATGAGCCACAGAGAAAGAGTTTGGCTGTACACCAGAAACTACGTCTCGACCAACATTTCCATTATATGAATTGTCTCACAAACGTGTGCATTTCATCAAGCGCACATTGTTCTGTTACTTTTGATTTTCTGTTCCCTAAAGCAAGATTTTGGCGTGCCTTGTTCACATGGTCTTATGACATGCGTTATGTGTCTGGTGTTTAACACCTGACTTCTCTCCAGTGAATGTTAAACAACAGTCACACTAGTGGTCTCTAATGGAGCGCAGTGGTGGACTACCTTCAGTGCAGAGACTCAAACATATACACATATAGCAGTTTATTTTACGTCTCTCAGCCCACACGCTGTAGATTTGGAGATTGTATCCAGGCGGCAGGCAGCGATCAGAACAATAGACCCAGAATAACTGCACTGTAACAGTGGAACGTTTTATGAGGCCTGATCTCATCAGAAGCAGGAAGCATCTGTCGCTGTGGTCCTGAGCGTCCAGGATGAGCTGATGTTCACACAGCTGCTTCAGCAGGATCATACAGAGAGATCAAGCTAATGGACATCCAAATTTGTTGTTCTGAATTTATGTTCTGAAATTTCAAATAACGATTCGCTAAAAATGTAACATTCGTTGATCTTTACATTCATTTTTTTATGTATTCTAGATTGAATATAATGAAGTGTTCCATATTTATTTTACTCTATGTATAATACATAATTCTTAATAATACATGAACAAAAAACATTTGTAAAGAATTTATTTTATTTATCTAGTAAATATATTTCTAAAGGTGCTGTGCTGTTGACTTTTTCCCCGTCTCATTCCATTTTATTACATATAACTTAATTTCTGAATTTATTTGTTTTCTTTTATTTGTATTCTATGTTTTGGGTTACTTAGGTTGTTACCAACATTTGGTTAAAAATTTATGTCAACAGCACCTTTAGAAATATATTTACTGAGAAAAATGGTGATGTATTCAATACTTATTTTTCCCGCTGTACATGTGTGTATATATATATATATATATATATATATATATATGTATATGTATATGTATATGTATATGTATATGTAATGCAGTGCACTCAACTTGACCCTTCTTTTCTGTCTTCTATCTTTTTTCCTAAATTTTCCTAACACTATTGCATACATTTTTTTAAAAATCCTAGTTTCCTAGAAATGGTTTCTCATTTAACTAGATCACAAGATTTCACTTGTTATCACATGACAACAGTATTCATTACTGATTTTTTATGTTTTATAGTTTTATAACACATATGAATTTGTATATTATTTCTATAAAGATAGAATCATAAGGAACATAAGGAAAATCCTCTAACCTCTTTTGTTGCTGTCGTTCCTGTATTTTTCTTAATAGAACTGAAAGCGAACATCCAACAGCCGAAACAGAAGTTATTTTTGTCTCCTGTCAGTTTTGAATAATGCATTGTAGATAACTAAAGCCGTACGGATATGATCTGATGTCTTTCAAAATGATTGAAAGTTGTACAAACAGAAGGCCAGCTTCTCAAAATACATTATTTTTATGCTTGGTCTCATTTTGTGTAGTGTTCTTGAACTGGTTTTAATGTGATGGAAGCCATATTCCCTCCAGCATCCATAACTCACATTACAACGCCATAAAAGGAACTAATCCCAATCATCCAGTGCTTCCTGGGTGCGCAGTGTGATTTTGAGACCTTTACAGGAGTGCCCTGTTTTTGGAACAGCTTGGAATTCTGGGAATGAGTAGCAGGAGTGAAGGATTTTCTTGGCTCTCCCTACACTTACCCTTGACATGACCCACCTCCTCACTTAGTGAGGAAAACCTAAGGGCATATCAGTTATTCCAGGCATTTATGTCGACAGATAGCAGCAGGGAAGACGTGTAAAGCCATGGAAATATTACTGTACATGTCAAGGACAAAGGGACTGAGTTCTGTTACTGTTCCAAATGAAATGAATGTCCTGCTAAATACCGGTGTATTTTTGCACAGTGGAAAGATTTCAGGGCAGTTTAATTTTTGGTGAAGTGTTAAGAGAATGTGTGTATCTTGGCCTGATTTCTCCGTAAGCATGTAATGAATGCTTCGTTCTCATTCTAGTAAGTCTAATAAGTTTTTTCCCCTGATAGTTAAATGCATTTTCCCATAAAATTTTAATTGCTGCAATGCTTCCCAGTGCTTCATTTTGAGTTTTTTTTTTCTTTTGTAATTCCTATTGTATTTAAATTGGAATAAAATTGTAGACCATTTACGCTACAAGAGCATGGCACCTCTATTCCAGATTTATAAATCCCAGCTGTGTTTTCAACTGAAGGTCACATAGCGAATACCTTTTACATTATGTACATGATCTTTACAAGGACATTGTTCCAGTATTTCATCCACTTATGTGTCTATGTGTATTGCATTAGAGCATTGCATTAGCAACTCAAAAGGTCATGGGTTCAATTCCCAGGGAACACAGATACTGGTATAAAAACTGTATAGCATGAATGTACCTTATATCACTTTGGATAAAAGCGTCTGCTAAATGCATAAATGTAAATGCATAACCTGTATATCTATTTTTTTCTGTGTGCATTATGCATTTTTTTGCATGTTAGGTCATGTGACTTTGCCACTGTGTTATCAATAAGTTAGAAGTGCATTGTGGGTGCTGTGTAACATACAGTAAGGGAAAATGAATTAGTGTGGAGGGGTTCTGCATGCTAACCACACATGGAATAAGTTTCCAGCCAGCTCAAGTGATGGGCGTCCCATATGCTCTCACTCCAGTGTGTGTTAACCATCATCATTCTCATGGGAAAATTTCAGCAGTCCTCGGGGGGGTTTAATGGAGAGGCTCGGAAACTATGTGTCCCTGTGATAACGGCTGCAGTTTGAGCAAACAAGCCTAAATGATATCTGCCTCAGCGTCACTACAGCTCTAGCGAGCTGCCTAACTAGACAGCATTTGAAGGCATTATAGGCCCACTACCAATGCAAAGTCTGTTCCAAAAGGTATGGGGTCAGAGGTCAGGGCTCTGTGTGGGCTAGTCAAGTTCTTCCACACCAAACTCATCCAACCATGTTTTTATAGACCTGGCTTTGTGCACTGGGCCACAGTCATGCTGGAATAGAAAAGAGTCTTCCCCAAACTGTTCCCACAATGTTGTAAACATAGCATTGTCCAAAGTGTCTTGGCATGCTGAAGCATTAAGGTTTCCCTTCACTGGAAGTATGGTTGAGTTGTTGCTTTTCCTAAACGTTTCCAATAATAGCACTTACAGTTGACCATAGAGTATCTAGCATGGCTGACATTTTACAAACTAACTTATTGCAAAGGTTGCATCCTATCACAGTACCACACTTAAATCCACTGAGCACTTCCGAACAACCCATTTTTCCCCACAAATGTTTGTAAATGCAGACTGCATGGCTGTGTGTGTGTGTGTGTGTGTGTGTGTGTGTGTGTGTGTGTGTGTGTGTGTGTGTGTGTGTGTGTGTGTGTGTGTGTGTGTGTGTGTGTGTGTGTGTGTGTGTGTGTGTGTGTGTGTGTGTGTGTGTGTGTGTGTGTGTGTGTGTGTTTTATGCATCAATACGATTAGCACTATTTGTGCTGCCAGTTGCTACTTTTGTAGAGCACTTTTATAGAACTTCCAATTCAATTAGGATGATACTTAGTAAAGCTAAGCTAAAGAGTAACAAAAGTTGCAACAGAGACATGTATTGTGAAACTAAGCAATGTTTTTTCTTCGATGCAAATTAATAAATGCTCAGGGAAAATGCTGTATTGCTGGTGTAAAATTGTGCCTTTTGTCACTGGTACATCATATAACCTTCCCATATTACCTCTACACTAAAACAAATGTGTAAAAACTTTTTACTTAAAATATTATAAAAAATATTATGACAATAAACCTTGTGAAAATGAAAAAAAAAAAAAAGTTAAACTGAAAATACAAAATAAAAACAGCATAATACGATAATGACACTGTCTTCTATGCATATTTATATAGTTAGACAGTTTTATTATTTGCATTTAGCATTGTTTTCTCTGCTGCCTGTGACTATAAGAACAGACCTGTGGAGCATTTATATGTTGTGACACTCCAGTTGAAAACCGTCTCTCGTTTTGAAGCAGTTTGAAAGAGCCACTAGTTTGAATTGTTTATGAACAAGGCATTTCTGTACATGGACTAACACTTCAGGAATGAGTGTCTGCGATTTATCATCTCAAGGATTTTGGAGGGAGATCTGAGAAATATCTTAACACTCAGGCTTTGCACGGTTCATGTCCAGTTCATTCCAGCTTTTAATGCTGGAATCAAATGCAGCTTCAGCTGTTCAGGTCCAGAGAACTGTTCTGGTGATCTCAATCTTTCATGCTAATTTGTAGTTTTCCACAGGCTAAGTGATTTATCCCAAGGTGGAACTCGTATTGTAAATGCACAAACCAGTTTGTTCTGACAAATGAATAAGATGAATAAGTTAATTGCATTTGCAAACCAATGCAGCACACAAATAGTTATTTCAGGCTCCATAAGTTGTGTACTTCGTCACAGTTATTAATTTTAATGCCTTGAATTGTGTTCCCCCTCTGTGTCTTATAATTGGTTCCATATGGGATATTGTCATCTTGTACAATGTCTGTCAAGGACAATAATATTAGAGGAGTTGATGTCGTTTTACTGTAGTTCAACTTTGCTTGGTTGTCCAATTGATTTGGGGGGGGGGGGTTTAGGTGAGTCATGGAAGTATGAATGAAATATATGAGGGATTTAATGCAGGAAAAATCTTCAGGTTTCACTCATTCATCACTTGCATACAATAAACTGGGTATTGAAAAATGGTTATTGAAATGTACTTTTCATCAGATTTTTATATATTAAGCATTACATCACTTGCTCAATGGATCCTCTGCAGTGAATAGGTGCCGTCAGAATGAGAGTCCAAACATCTGATAAAAAATCCACACCACTTCAGTCCAATTTTTGAGTGAACTATCCCTTTAAGGATTTCTTGGATGTTTTGCGTGCATTATTGTGTCTGTAGAACAAATGATGCAGGATAGATTGCATGCTGAAGTAGAATAGTTTTTTCAAATGTATGAGCAATGATAATAATGATCTTTGGATTGAAGTTTATGTGTATCACTGTAGGGAATCCTACAGCGGAGCGTAAATTAATAGCAGGAACTCTGTTTGGCATTGAGGGTCTTGATCTCGATAAAGCCCCAGTTTGTGCACTCTGTGCATGTATTTAATAACTCTTGAAACAGTCTGGTGGTAGCCACGTGAGTGCGGATCCTCTCAGCCAATCACAGTCGCCGTCTGTTCAGATGACATCATCCCTTCTGCCTTCCCTGAAGAACAGAAAAAAGTGTTGAGTTCAGCCGCCCTGCTTATCTTTAAGATAAACTGACAAGGTCATATATCAAAGGTTGCTGGTTCTGCAAATCTTCTCATTTTGGCACATAACTGAAGAACTTAAGCCATTAAATACAAATTACATTCTTGAGAGCGTTTCATGATATCGGCCTCCCTTAAACTTCAGGTGAAAGTTTTTCAGAAAAGGTGTTTTACAGCCTGATGACATTATAGAACCTTTTTACATTCTACAAAGATGTCTTGCTTTGTTAAAACAAGATACATTTTACAACAAAAAAATAATAATAAAAAAACATTGAGAATATAAATCTTTCTCGAGCAGCAAATCTGAATGATTTCTGAAGGATCATGTGACACTGAAGACTGGAGTAATGATGCTGAAAATACAGCTTTGATCACAGAAATAAATTACATTTTAAAATATATTCAAATAGAAAACAGCTATTTTAAACTGTAATAATATTTTATAATATTACTGTTTTTCCAGTGTTTTGAAATCCGATTCCTAATGCTTTTTATTTAGAAGATTAAGATTGACCACTTATAAGGATATTCAACACATTCTTTCACATGCTCATTAAGACGTCTTTATGTAAAACTCTAAACATGCTCTTCACAAGCTCTTATCATTCAATCAGCACTATTTTTCACCGCTGTCTCTATGTCTCAAAAGCATGAGGTCAGACTCAATGATCCTCAGATGGGAGATTATTGCGGTGGTAAGTTTGGGAATGGACACCATCCAACCCTTCATACATTAGGCACTGTATTTCCCACATTTGTGGCTATAGAGGTTTTTTAATCATAATTGTTTTACTTCCAAGTATGCTCAATGACAGCATCTGATTATATTTGGTAACACAACCTACAAAAACTGTCCCTTAGCATCTATTACATTTCTTTGGTGAAACTTTCAAGATCTTAAAAAAGTGCTTTATCATTTTAGATGCTCTACTGTTAATATCATGTTTTTGTCTTACTGTAATATGTTAGTCTTTGAGTTATCTTGATCTAAACACAGTTGTACACTACCACTAATCATTTGGAGTCCGAAAAGGTTTTGTTTTTGAAAGAAGTCTCTTTATACTCACAAAAGATGCATTATTTGATTACCTAAAAATGCAACATAATAAGTGTTTACTGTCTTTACTGTCATTTGGATCAAAAACGTATTACTTTCTTGCAATAAATAAATACTAAATTTTGTATAGTAGTTTAAATAAATATGCCAATCATCAAGTACTATGTTATGTATCAAATGTACATTAAAAGATTGAATGGTCGTAAATCAAACATGTATGAAAACACCACTTATTACTAGCAGCTCTCCAAAATAATTACCATTAATGCACATGTTATTTATTATATAGGTGCTTGACTTGGCATGCAGACACACAGCAGCCAGTTATTTATTATTCATATACTAGTTTTCAGTAGTGTTGAATGATTACTAATATAAATACACAGTAACATGAGCACTGTAGCCTGAAGTGTGACCATTGGCTCTGACAGTTTAGTTTTATAGCTGTTGTAAAAAGTGCTATTATGACTTGTGAATCTGCCTGTGGGAAGCCGTTGTATAATGCAGAGTTTTTCTGTGAAAGGCTTTACTGTGCCAAATGGAAACAATGTAAGGAAACAGACGTACACTGAAGCCCTGTGGCGACTGACTGACCTGCTTGGCTCGAGTCTGTCCATGTGTGTCCACGGCATGTAAGAAACAGTTGTTTGGGGTCCCTTCAGATGCCACCCACCCAATTAAAGGACCTGAGGCGTGCTTTCTTCTGCTCTATAAATACAGCAAAGCATGGAGTCTGGGGGGCTGGGAAAGGAGGAAGCAGAAGGCGAAAGGAGGCATTAATGATGATAAAAGCTAGTAAAACACAGGCCAAGGCTCAGATATGACCTACTACTTCCTTGTGTGCAGGAGGTGCTTGTTCCTGTTGTGTCTCCTCTGTGCTGGCCCGTCTTCTACTCCTGTGCTATTGCCATGAGTCCCAGTGTGTGTGTGTGTGTGTGTTCTTGTTTTTGCGACATATCAACTCTGTATAATGACATGGGGTATGACACAGGTATTACAAGGAGAGGGTGACTTATGAGGACATAACCCATGTCCCCATTTTTCAAAACGCTTATAAATCATACAGAATTAATTTTTTTGAGAAAGTAAAAATGCACAAAGTTTCCTGTGAGGGTTAGGGTTAGGTGTAGGGCCATAGAATATACAGTTTGTACAGTATAAAAACCATTATGCCTATGGGATGTCCCCACTTTTCACAAAAACAAACGTGTGTGTGTGAGTGTGTGTGTGTGTGTGTGTGTGTGTGTGTGTGTGCGTGCGTGTGTGTGTGTGTGTGCGCGTGTGTGTTTGCGTGCGTGCGAGCCAACCAGAAATGCATGCATGCCAATTTTGGAGTAAAGCAGAACTGTGGTCTTCAATCTTTTCCTGTTCAGGTTGGTAGGAGCTGTACTAACATCACTAGTAAGCAGGGATTCAGCCAAGTGAACTTAATTGCATGTAAAGCACTTTCAAGTAAGATAAGTTAAACCTACTTATTCTTAACTGAACCTACAAATAACTCCACTCAGTTATCACTGCATGACTTTTTATTTGGTCTGGTGATTATTTTTAGTTTGCTGATTATCATGAATATGGTTGGAACACACTTAATCTTGTTTTATTGAAGAACAAGAGGTCATTCATGTTCTCAGTTCACATGTGGCCCAGTGAAAGTGGCACACAGTCTATTCTTGAGGTCTGGCTGTCAGTCTCCTGATCTTTACTGCTCCCCAGGGTGTGGGTCACCAGTCGGACAGTTCATTTGATATACGCTCTGCTTTAATCCCAGCTGGGACCTGAGGAGAACACCAGCTCCTTACACAACTCTGAGCTTTATATTGTTCATTTTACGACGTTAAGCGTAGTACTGTAACAAAAGCCTCTCTCTGGACACCAACTGGCACACGAGAGGCTCTCAGCTGATGAATGTGATGGCTTTCACAGGACTCGGGCAACTAAACGCTTAATCTAGGGTTTATTACACAAGCTTTGATTCTCAGATACTTTTATTTATACACCTACATTTTGTGTGTGCATGCGTGCGTGCATGTGTGTTTGTGTGTGTGTGTGTGTGTGTGTGTGTATGCGTGTGTATGCGTGCGTGTGTACCAGCATCTCTTATTTTAGTTTTTTTTTTATACTATTATAGTTTTATACTATTGTAATTATTTAAAATTAGCTTTTATTTTACTTTAGGCATTTTTAAAGTACTTAGGTAATTTTGTAATTTTATGTCTTCTGTAATTTATCTTAGTATCTTATTATCTCTGTTTATCTTTAATTTATTTCATTTCAGTATAAGTAATTTCAGTATTTCAGCTTTTTTTTTTTCCAAGGCGACATTTCAAATTTTGTATTTAATATTTATTTTATTTTATTTCAGCTTTATTTTTAATACACGAAAGCCATTTTTATTTTATTTTTATTAAGTTAACAGTAACATTTAACAGCATTTCTCAAATACCATAGATTGTTTCAGTTGTAACCAATCTAATTTATATAAGAATATGAGGATTACTATTATATTATATATATTATACTATTTACTATATATATCAGTAAAAATGGCAAAAATTACTCATTTTCATGTTGTTCCATACCTTTGTAAATAAATCTATGGAGACTAAAAGCTGTCCATTGACCACCACACCTCTGTTTCCTGCAGTAACTCTATCAGTGAAGGTGCAGGTCGGCTGGACAGCAGGACAGGATGTACACTATCTAGTGTATCTTGATGAGTTAAAACATGGGCCTGAATCAGCGCGGCTGAGGAAGGGGATGGGTGGGTGTACAAACAGAAACCATGTGATAAACCTCAAGGGAAAAGAGAAAGAAAGAGATGTTAAAGGGTGCCTAGTTTGCTTTTCTATCCTGGTGGTGCAGATGAAAGTCTCTTCACCTTCGCGAGTGATGTTTAATATGAGGAGAAGAGGGCACAGAAAAAGTCTGATTTTCCCATGTGCCTCCCTCTTTAGTGTCCTCTAATGAGGATGTCGAGATTTGATCCCGTTCAGACTTTTCGTTTGACTGTTTCCAAACGGTGTGCCAAAGGAAACACTCCTATTGCCAGAATTGGGGAAGATGAAGTGTGTTGGGGCAGGGCAGTGCCAGCTTTATCCAAATGTACATCTAGTGGCTCTTTAATGCCACACAGATCACTTGCCTGAGCCAGCAAGAGCTTTGAGAAGCTTTGCAAAGAGCCTCAGTTATAAAGCTTTTCACCGCAAATGTGAAATTAGCCCGTGCAAAGCCAGTTACACAGCCACCGATTGGGTGAGCTACTTGTCAGATGGACCATTCATCTAGACTTGTATCAGTCTGTGCTTTTATTTTGACACATTAGCGGATGTGATGAGCTGTCGACCTACTTAAAGGAAAAGTGTACTTTCTGTGCCAGTATAAGCACCGAAGGAAATGCTAAAATAACCAGTCCTCTGCAATCTCTGAAATAGATCTTCAGGGTTATTATTGTTACCAAAAAAATTTAATTAAAAAATAATTAAAATAAAATATTTAAAAAAAAAAAACTATAAAACATTTTATGTTATATATAAATATATATAAAATATTATTATTAGTTGTAGTAGTAGTAGTAGTATTAATCATTTTATTACGGCTATTTGCCAAAGCAATATTTCTCATTTTCAATTAGGTTAGTTCAAGTAGTTTAAGTACTAAAAGAACTAACACTAAAGCTTAATAAAGCTTACATATGTAAAAAAGTAACATTTTCCTATGTTTGTACTTTTGAACAGAAAGAAGTGAAGGATGTGTTTGCTGCCATCGTGTTTGAAGCAGCCTACAGCTTAGGAAAACACATTGTGGATGGACACCAGGACCGTGACCTTCCCTCGCTCTCTCCTGTTCTACGCTGGAAAAAAGGAGAGAAGATCGCTGCAAAGAACGAGGTTTGAATTTTCCACCTTTTACCACACCCACAAAATTAAGTTAAAAGCAGAATCCATTCAGAATGACCAAACACCGCAACATACACATGACAAATCAAAACAGTATCCTGAATGTGTTTGGAAACAATGTGAATGTACTAAAAAATCTCTGTGCATAAATACAATGTGTGATCAGTGCTTTGAGAGCACAAATAAACAGTTTGTTTGTTCATTAATATAAAGGATTCACACATGCTTACTGTATGACTTCTGTTTGTCACTGCATCATCTTGGCCTTGATCACAGTCCTTATCTTTCATACCTTTACTAGCGAAACACTGGTTTGCTTTATACAATCAGTGCAATCAGTCTAGTTGTTTGAATGCATTTGCTTAATGGTTCGTCTGATTTTTCATTAATGATTTTGAATTAATTGTGTGTCTTAATGCGTTAATGCTGACAGCCCTAGTGTGTGTGTGTGTGAACACAATCTAGCTTTCACTGGGGTGAAACCCTTTCAAAATCTGCATCATATTTACTCCTAAAGGATGAATATTAGAACCATAAAATGTACACATTAGCATTCCAAAAGTATACATATTAGTACCTAAATGGTTCATATTACTACTTTGTAATAAGCAGTGTTGGGGAGTAACTAGTTACATGTAACGGCGTTACGTAATTTAATTACAAAATAAATGTAACAGTAATCAGTTACAGTTACTAAGAAAAAATGAGTAATTAAATTACAGTTACTTATGAAAATTGTAACGATTACAAAGAGGATTACATTTGAATATTTACACACATCCAAATACAGTTTATTTCTTTCCCAAATTGCACTAAGACATATGGCCCATAATCTCCGAGAAGCGGAAAATACATTCGTAGAATCCAGTCATAAAAATGGAATTCAGCCTATAACGCGGACGAAATATGCCACATTTTGGACGAATAAATCAAAAGTAGGTCAGTACACTTGAATCAAAACCCGATATGGACTGATGTCTGTTAATATTAAGCCGCAAAAAGACTGAATATGAATCCTGCACGTTCTGCCTTTCTGTGGAAATCAGGCGCTGACTGGACATCGGGAGAACCGGGACTATTCCCGGTGGCCTGGCAGACGATTTGGCCCTCTACTTTAATATTGTTATTGTATAATTGCAGGCCGAATATACTAAAGCGATTATTTCCGAATCCGCCATTCGATAATTAAATCTCTAATAAATCATGAATCGGTTAGTCGTGACTGGCAATGGTTGGGCTCGCGCGCTCTCCGCGCCTCCGCCGAACGGTTTGGATCAGACTCCGAGTAATCAATGCGAGAGAGAGAGACCGGAGTGAACTGTGTAAGCGCTCAGCTGGAGCAGAGAAGCGACACTTCTGTTCAGGGTTTCAGGTGCAGGTCAGTTTCATCTGTAAATATGCTAATGTAGTTTTGTCTTTGTTTACTTAGTCAAGCAGCAGCAGCACATTGCTCGCAATCACTCAAAATACTGTATAAACGACGTCATTATTATCTTTTGTAATGTTACAGTAGTAAGTTAGCAGACAAATCATCATATTTTATCATAGGTTTAGGGGGAGCTAGTGCATACAAAAACACAACCTTTAGGAAAATTAATGCCTATGGTATGGCACTAACCGTGGTTTAACTATGGAATTTGTAGTAAAAATAAATACAAGTGGTAATTCATTTGCCAAAAAAACAAAATTGCACTTACAAAACATGGTAAAAGTCAAATAAAAATCTTCAGTATTAAAGTCATGAGAGAGATGGATGGATAATGGAAGTGAAGGTGCAGTTCAGGAGAGAACTCTTAATTACGTTGCAAGTCCCCCAACCTAAGGATTCAAATCTTTTTCATGTCAGGTCCATACACAAAATAGGGTTGTCCATGTAACAGAATGGGTTGTGGGTGTATGAGTGTGAGATTTCCCAGCCTATTTTTTTTCCCAGTCCGCCCCTCATGGAAATTAATCTCTAGAACAGTCACTTCATGAGCATTTTTTACTTATTTTGAGAAACTATCATCATATCATATACAAAGAGACAGCAGTGTTTCAAAAATACACCAATGTTTCAGGAGTTTAGTACACAAAATAGGACACATGCTTATTAGATAACCGTATTTGAGTTGATGTATATGCTTTTATTTTTTTATTAACTATTTTTCCCCAAACCATTGTTAGATGCAGTTAGATGCCTGTAGTTATGCAAAGATTTGGTTTCAAAAACAGTATCTATAAACTATTTCTTTTGATTTTAAATCTGCTTTGAACTTCAGATCAATCTCTAAGTAAAAGGCACTACTAAAGTCTGATTGTGTGGTGGATGTGTTCAAATGTGATCATCTTAATTCAGGTGATGAAGAATGATGAAAGTCTGACAGTATTGCGCTCTACTGTAAGGTTAAACCTGCATGGTGTAAAATGGTTGAAGATGATTAACTGTTGCAAATTAACATTCATTAGAAATTTATAAAAGTAATCAAAATGTACTCAAAAGTAATTAGTTACATTACTTTATTAAAGTAATTAAAAAAGTTACACTACTATTACATTTTAAATAGGGTAACTTGTAATCTGTAACCTATTACATTTCCAAAGTAACCTTCCCAACACTGGTAATAAGGTATTGCTCGAGTGACAGATTTTGTACCTGTATGTCGTAGTGTGTACAGTTGTTGCATGTTTTTACAATTTAATATCTTTACAATGTTCTCATATAGAAAATTATTTTAATTTTAATTTACTGTTTCTCACCTTCTACTCATCTGCCGTTGGCATCACCCAGAAGCTCAGAATGCCAGAAATGATGCATTTCTCTAGTTATAAATGTGGTTTTAGTTAGCGCTTGATAATGCCTGTTGACTCTTTTGTGAGTGGAATGTGGAAGATTGATGAATTTATTTGCCAACACCCCACTTCATAACCCACCCTCCCATTAGGCCATATGCTTTTCCTTCTCAGCTTTAGGAAACACGCTGCTGGCATCTTTCAGCACATCAGGAATCCATTACAATGGAATCTGAGGCTATTAGTAACTGTACAGTGTGTCTGTAGCGCTAAGGCAAAGGTGTCGATGTCTAAATGTGTCCAATGCAAACACACAGCACTTTCTTGTGCATTACTCTTGAAACCACTATTCAAATACTAGAGCTTTCCGAAAAATGTCCCATCGAGTGTGTGAAGTCTTGCCCAATAGCACCCTCTAGTATTTGTGTCCCGTCTCGCGTTATCCTGACAGTGAGGTGGTGTAAACATCCTGTGCTCTGTTTGACTCTTCACAGACGTGGTTTGAGAAGAACTGTCTGTCAGAGGACTGCGCCGCTGACCTGAGGCTTCGTGGGAAACTGCTGCTTTCTGGGTAAAGCCCCTGGTTCTCTCCTGCTTTCAGTGGATTTCAGTCAGTAGGGTTGAGTCTGTGGGTGTGGACACACGCTTGGCTCTCAGCGGCCCATGACGTCAGTCATTAGCTGGAATTAAGGAGGTCCTGCAGTCTGCTTCCCAATGATCTGGTTTCTCTGTAATCAGAATGTTTCCTTAAATGCAGTACCTTCACTGTTTAAAGAGCGGAAAGTGTAGAGCTTACTATATGTGCTAGTAATTGAAAACACATTTTACCAAAATGGCTACAATATAAGCATTCCTGTTCTGTCACAGGAAAATGAGGTCTGTTTTTAGGACCAGCGCTAGTTTTTATAAAGTAATTTTTTATTACAATACAATTACATTTTGATATTTTACTTTTACTTTTATTTAAATCGCCTTTAAAGTTGTCCAAATGAAAGTATTACTAATCAAAAATTAGGTCGGATATTTTTACAATAGGAAATTTACTAAATGTCTTCATGGAACATGTTCTTTGCTTAATATCCCATTGATTTTTGGCATTATTGCTACAAATATACTTGTGCCATTTAAGACTGGTTTTGTGGTCCAGGGTCATATTCATGAGAATTTACTTGTAAAATGTGCTTAATTTTTATATAGAATACTAAATAAAGTTAAATTGTTCATATGCAATATTTAATTTAATTTTAATTAATTATTCATTTAATTCAATTAATTATAAAATAAAATTGGTGTTACACTAAGTACTACAGTAATATATAATAATAAATAATTTGATTAAAAAAATTCAAAAATTATTTTCACATTACAGTAATAATAATTTGTAGGCCAAATTGTCTTGAAAACTGTCACAATGCAAAAATATTAATTATACTAAATTTGGCTTATTTTTTCTTTATGCAAAGTTACATTTCTTTTTATTAAAAAAATGTGTTATTTAAATCATCAAAATGTAGTGTTACAAGAAATACATCAGTGAAATATTAAGTAGGTAATTTAAAATTAAAATAATATAATTGTTAATTTCACAGTACAGTCATGAGAATTTGATAATAAAACTGTCATAAAGTCAATGCAAAAAATTGATGGTTCTAAAATAGGCATAATTTTTCATTAAGAATATCATTTGATTGAATTATTTTATTTTTATTTTATTGAAATATGATGAAGAAATTATATATATTATATTTAGCAAATAGCAGATCTTAAAAGAGAAGGGACAAAGCAATTGAATATTCATAATACACAAATCCAGGTGCCTATATTATTAACGGGTAATCCTGTTGTCCTTGTCTGACTTGGTCTCCTTTCTATCATTTTCTCAGGCGTTACATCAGTTCTCGTCTGGCTCTTGGTGGAGTGAAAAACGTGTCATTAAATTTAACCATCTCTAATGCTGGAGATGATGCCTACGACACCAACATCTACTTCAACTTCTCCAGAGAGGTTCACTACATTAACTTCTTACAAAGAGTAAGTCAGTGAAACTCTATTTGCCATAGGTTTCTCTACACCAGACCTTTTGACTATTGACTTACAGGCTGCTGAAGTTAGCAGTTTATTCTGCTCATTTGCTTTAAACTGAATACTCCAATATAATTAGTAAACTTGCAAATCCAGGAACTAGTTCAGTGACTCCTAAGATGTTTTCATTGGTAAAGACCAATTTGATTAAACCTACTGAAAATTGCATAAAGTCTTTAAACATTATTTTTGTAATATGCACCAAGTGGCCCATGGGTGTGCCATGAACGTCGTGCCAAATGGTGACAGATAGGTTCAATGATATGCACTGGAAAATGTGACGAGTCTGAATCCTCATTTCTATGTGGTCATCATATCCATGATCTAAAGGGACAGATTCAAGAAAAGCGTGTCGAAGATAAAGAGATAAGTATTCGGTCAGCAGAGGAAGTTGTGGAAACAGAAGGAAGTGGAGAGTTTCTTGCAGATGGTCAGTGTATCGTTATCTTGTGCTTCTCAAATGTGTCTCACACTGACCTACAGTAAGCTCCCTCAAGTCCTGTTTCTGTTTCTGCTGAATAGCATTCTGTAGTTATCAGCAGCATGACCAAGAACATTTCCTCCTTTAGTTTGACGATTAATGGAGAGACTCTTTAAGATTGCTAAACTTCACCTCTTTAAAATCAAATCTGCCTTCTCAAAGAGAAAACAAAGGAGTGGAATTGTACATTTTAATGGATGATCTTTCACTTTTAATGGGTTATACTGTATATATATTTGATCATGTGTTTCCTAATTGTGAATCATATATATAATTTTTTTTTTTTATAACGAGAGAAACAAAAAAAGATGCAAAAATGAGCTGTCAGTGACTGACTGACAGAAATACTGCTTCTTAAAGGGATATTTCACCTTAAATTAATTATTTACTTGCCCTCATGTTGTTCCAAGCTAGTATAATGTACTGTAGTTTCTTTACATAATTTTATTTTATTTTTTTAAATACATATTTACCCCAAAAACAAAAGCATTCTAAAAATACTACCAAGTATTCAAAATCATTATCTTTTGTTCTGGCCTTAATGGCGTATTTGACATTTTGACCATCATTTGTTTTTGCATTCCAAAATCTTTCTGAAAGAATTCAATTATCTTTAACGTAAACATAGTTTGTCCTGAGTATGTTTTTTAAGCGCTCTTATTTCTCTCTATTTATCCTTATGTTTTGATACAGACGGAGCTCTTAACATTGTTTTACCATCTTAAATTTCATTGGATAATTTCGGCAGCATTACCTCTCTCTTCTGAAAGTAATTCCTCATGACGGTCCTGGTGGAAGTGTATTACGAGAAGACACAGGGGCCGCACTTTGTTTGCTGTTGTAGTATTATATACGCGCAGCAGGATGCCTCTAATTACCCAGCTCTGTGAGAAGCGTCTATGTTGATGTGACCGGTCTACAAGTGTCTCTCTCAGAGCAAGTGTGAACTTGTGCTCGCCTCTTGTTTTATAGTAGCTCCTGTTGTCTCTGTGTTTGTCTTGCAACCCAAACCATCTGCAGAAGTGAATTGGTTTCAGAAGCTCTATTGCTCTGTTTAGCTGGCCCCGGGGCCCCTCTGGCAAAGAAACACACTCAGTGTAATTAGATAAACTGCATTGTGTCCTAATAAATTGTGGCAGGTGAAGAGAAGACCTTCAAATTGGTGAGCAAATGATTAGATTAACTTCAGGGTTACTGAATCACTAAAAGACAAGACAGAGAGAGGGAATTAAGCTGGCTGGAGATGAAATATAAGAGTTTATTTTACAGTCGCACAGCCAATACATACATCATTTGAGATGTGTTAATGTTTCAGTTTAATAACACACAGAGAATACAGTACTGACTTAAAAAAAACATATCTTTCCTTAACACCTATGGAAGCATATGGGTAGCATAATATGGTAAATATATGTTGTCTTTCTCAAGCCCAACAAAAAATACTAAAAAGAGAAAAATCATTCAATTTAGTATGTAATAAAACTAATACTAATTTATTTCAGAAATGTAACTATATTATTTTTCACAATAATTTATTAATGTCACACACACATACCTAGTGCCTTATGACTTAAAGGATGTGAGTGGTAAATGTTACAGACATGGAACTGTTCAGTCTATTATTGATTTTTATTTCCAATTCACTTTTATCCAAGGCGACAGAACTATTTGCCCTGTATTTATCAGTGGGACAATATTCATACAATACTACAACCTAGAAATAATTTGCAGGTCTCAGCAGCAAGAATTATGTGCCCAGCTACATCTGATTCAAATATTATGCTAATTAACAGTGAGTGGTGGTTTCAGACATTACAGTGTCGCACTCGCACTGACTCTTTTTCTGCCTGAAAGAATGAAAAGACCGAGCTGAAGGTGGAGTGATTCGACCAATCAGATGAAAGCAGCGTTTCAGCTCCGCCCACAAAAGCGAATGAAATATTGAAGCCATAAACCAAAATGATCAAAACATACACGGACCAACTGTCTTGTCCATGTTCTCTCACTTGAATCCTCTTCTTGAGTCTTGAGTCTCTTGACCTTCTGCAAGCCCCGCCTTGTTCACGCAGTGATTGACATGGCGGGAGGGGGCGGAGACGTGATCGGCTCGGAATGCATTTTCAATGTGCACATTGAATTTTGCTACATTCATTGCCGGACATTGAATGAAAATGCAATCCTAAGTGTCTTGACTGTGAATGTTAATGCAATTAAGAAAAATAGCATTTGACTGATAATTTTGCCACAGTTTTTGCTTGAACATGTTACACATATCTAATCATTTCTGTAATACATTTTCATTTAAATTTTCCAATTTATAAAGGGTTAAAATTAGTATTCATTTTACATATTAAAACTAGTTTATAAAATGGCTAATGAAAATTATGTAATTTAATTTTTTATTTTGCACCAAACGTTGCACAAATGTATTGGAAAATGTAAATGTAAATACCGAGCGCCAACCTCCCGCTCTCTCTCGTGAGGCCAATAAGGAAGTGACTAAAACTGCAATTCATCGACTGGCCGCTTGAGGCTGGCTGCAAAAGGGAGTCAGTCCCATAGACTCCCCATGTTAAAATGGCCAACTTTACAACAGGAAAAACATGTTTACAGCCTGGTTCAAAAAATGATTTTGGTTTAAATAGCTAATTTTGCCTTTCATGACAACTGTGAGGGGGTGAATTTTTTTATAATTCATCCGTTTAAATTATATTAAGACTTAAAGTTCTGCATAATTAAGGGCGTAGCCACTTGAGTGACAGGTGGATTGCCGCTGCTGACACTGCCGTCGTGCTAGGTGGGTGTGGCTACAGCAACTAGCTCCCACCTTTTTGCCCATTTTTGATTGTCCGGGAGAGTCGCGCGGTGACGCGCTGCCAAGATGGCGACGGCCCGCTCTACACACTTTAGGCTTCAAAAACATACTTCAGGAGTCTACGGGTGACGTCACGGACACTACGTCCATGTTTTTATACAGTCTATGGTAAATACAGAAATGCATTGCCATTTTTTATATTGCATTGTCCTTTTGCACATTACATTCAAAATTGAATATTGCTACCCATGTGCTTCCATAAACACCAGTTACCCAAACACTAGTGACAAAACACTAGAAATGTGACATTTAATTGCCATTTTTTTTTTTTTTTAAAGGTTTGAAGTTTTTCAACAATAGATTTAATGCTGAAAAGTCTGTGGCATATGCTTGTGAAATATTGGCGTTCAAAAGTTTGGGGTCTGTAATATATACTGTACAGTTTCTACAATATATGAAGCAGCACAACTGTTTTCAACATTGATAATAATCAGAAATGTTTCTTGAGCAGCAAATCAGCATATTAGAATGATTTCTGAAGATTATGTGACCCTGAAGACTGGAGCAATGATGCTGGAAATATTAAATATACTGTATAATTTACACAGAAAACCATTATTAAATAGTACTAATATGTCACTAATAAACATGTGCTCTTCCCTGCTGCCTGCTCTCCTCCGTGGGAGCACCGTTTGTTTGGCAAAGGAAATAGAGGAGATTCTTGAACTCAAGTTGTCCTTGGGTTTTCCTGCTAGTGCTTTAGAGGACGTTGTGTCCGTGTCTGGCTTATTTAAGTCCATTTGATGAAGACAAAGGGTATGTCTCCTCACTGGGGCCAGACAAGGGAAAAAGTGCTGTATATAGTTGTATATGTATATAAATATATAGTTAAATATTTTTTCAGATTTAAAATAACTGTTTTCTTTTTGAATATATTTTAAACTAATTTACAGTATTTCTGTGAGAAAAGCTGAATTTTTAGCATAATTACTCCAGTCTTCAGTGACAAATGATCCTTCAGAAATCATTCTAATATACTGATTTAATGCTAAAGAAATATTTATTATTATTAATGCGATTCTTCTTATTATTATTATTGTTATTAGTAGTAGTAGTAGTGACAATATTATTATTATCTATTTTTATGGAAACCATTAAACATTTTTGCCGATTCTTTGTTTAAATGAACGTTTATTTATTTAAAACAGAAATATTTTATAACGTTATGAATCAGAATAAGCTTTATTGAGAAATATATATATATTAATATATAAATATATTTAGGTAAATATTGGTTCATATTTGGTCAAAATATCTTTTAGTAAATATAAATTAAAAGAAGACCACATTTGAATGGTAGTGTATGTTTGAATATCTGTGCCTAATCATGTTTTGAGGAATAAGCTGAACTACAGTCAGAAAGTGTAGAAATGCATGATCCGGTTTGGATATGGACCGCAGACCACAAGTTGACGACCACAGCGCACTCTTGAACTCAGAGGTGATTAACAGGCCACATTTATTCTGCAGTGCCGCCCGTCAAGGTGCCCTGCTGTAAGTTAGCAATACTCAAATCTGGGGAAGCCAGGGTGTTCGCACAAACGCTCCAAATGAGTGCAGAATGTGAGGCCAAAGCCTCAAACTCTTCCCCAGAGAGCCACCAAGTGCAAACAGTCCCAGGCTTTCCTTCACGCCCTCAGCTGCTTTGACTATTTATTGATGTATTTTCTCCGGCACCACTTCTTGTTATTGCTGCAACATTGCTAAGAATAGCTTCACTATAAACTCAAGAATGGGAACACGTGCAGGACCTCACGTGGAAGTGGAGATCCCAGAGTTAAGCGCTCATCCTCTGCATTGTTCCAGCAGCGTGAGGCCGTCTGGTTTATCAGTGGCCCTGATAGATTCCTGAAGGCTCTCTTCTCTGTAAAAGGACAACTTGGTGAACTCTCGCTCAAAGAATGCTCTCTCCTCACGGGGTCGAATCTCAACTGTTTACCAAAACCAGCTGGTGCTGCTCTGCAGTGTTTAGAGAAAGCTCTCAACTCAAACTGGCAATTGTCCCTGTTACTGTTCTCCTAGTCTACAATGCATGTGAGGATACAGTTATTTATGTATTATGCGTCAAGTCACATTTATTTATATAGCACTTCATGCTACACGGTTTGTTTCAAAGCAGCTTCTCATTAGTAAACATGAAAAGAGCAGTGTTTACGTTGCAAAATTTATCACATGTGAAACATTATATTTCAGCTATAAAGCAGCTAAAGAAAATAGTGTCATTGTTCTTTACAATTTAGTTCAGTGTTGTTTCAATTCAGTTCAATAGGAGTGTTGATGTTGCAAAGTTCATCAGTTATTAAAAGCACGCTCTGTAGAGGATAAGTGTCATGTTTCAGCTCAGTTTGATTTGATATTGTGAACTTCATCAGTTATAAAACAAATTTAAAAAAATTCTACCTAATTCAGAGTCATCGTTGATACAGTTCAGTTAAAATAACTATATTGTAAAGTTCATTAAATACTTTATAAAACTAGTTCAGCTATAAAGATGCTCTATTGAAGTACATTGCATCATTATTAAGCTCAGATCATTATTTAATTCAGTTTAATTTTTTTAATTCTAAAACAGTGTGAATGCTGCAAAGTTCATTAGTTATGAACCAAATGTAGGTTCAGCTATAAAACAGCATTGCAGAAGACAATAGTGTCATTATTCAGCTCAATTCAGTTCAAGATTTGTTCTCATCCGATAGGGTCAGTGCTGTCAGATCAAGCATATTATTGAATATTAATTGTTTTTAACCCCATTTTAAACTCCAAAAGTTAGTGCATATTTATTTTTCCCCAGTGTGTTTATTATTATTGATATCTTAAATTAACCATGCATGTGTCGCATACAGTCAACAGGTGTGTGAAATAGCTAAATTGGAGATCTAAACATAATTGTAATGCATATTGAATCCAGCTTGCAATAGCTTTATTTCAGTAAACAGTGAACCATTTGCACGCCTGCTGTATGTTTGCATGGCAGTCAGTGATTTCTTGGGTTTCTTTTGACTTTTTTTTTCCTTTTTGGTATTGTTTTAAGCATAGCTTGAGGAAAGCTCTGTGGTTGGTGACTTTCTGCTGGGATCTCAACGAATTAGTACAGCTTTAGAAGTTTTCAGCTGGTTATTCTCACTGTCTGTTGGTGTTTTCTCTGTCTGTTTGGGCTCCAGGAAGAGAAGGGCATTTCCTGTATGCTGGTAGAGCTGGACTTCCTCAAGTGCAGCGTTGGATTTCCTTTCATGAGAGCGCAAACCAAGGTAGTATGTCAATTTAATGGCATAATGATTTACTTGGTGATCTAGTTAATTAAAGTGCAATTCCATTTAACCATGTATTTTTAACCATTTTTATTTTTTCAGTACCATCTATCAGTGCTTTTCGACACGAGTCGTCTGTCCGGTGAAAATGAGACGCTGCTATTTCTAGTTCATGCTAGAAGGTGAACTCTCGATTTAATGAACTTTCCACTCTTTAAAATACATGATTTATTTCTATGATTAAAATACACATGGTTCACAGCATCAGTCCACATTAGTGGATGTCATTGTTTATATACGAAGCAACTAGATAGATTAGGCATTAGGACTTTCCCCTATTTGGCAGTTTTGAGAGAATTGAAGAGGTTTGCCTTTATATTGAAGTCATGATGATGATATTAATCTAATGCTGGCCAGATGTGTTTTCTTTGCTTAGGTATATCGTTAGGCTCTCTGTGAGGCAAATGCAGCTTTCATAATGTACATATATCAGCATAAACTGAATCAATTACACTGTAAGAACAATCATGCTAAAGACACATAGCATGTCAGTACCTGTTCATAAGTGTGCGGTCAGTGAGATTATTAAATGTCTCTTCTGAGGCTGCATTTAATTGATAAAAATATAGAAAAAATTCTAATATTGTGAAATATTTGTATAATTTCAAATAACTGTTTAGAATTTGAATATATTGTAAAATGTCATTTATTCCTGTGATGCAAAGCTGAATTTTCAGCATCATTACTCCAGTCTTCAGTGTCACATGATCTTCAGAAATCATTCTTATATGCCGATTTGCTGCTCATGAAACATTTCTGATTATGTTGAAAACTGTTGTGCTGCTAATTATTTTTATGGAAACCTTGACATTTCTTTTTAGCATTCTTTGATCAATAGGAAGTTCAATGGAAAAGCATTTATTTGAAATAGAAATCTTTATAAAATGTATTAACTGTCACTTTTGATCAATTTAATGCATGCATTTAATGTGTTTTTTTTCTTCCCTAGTGCCAATCCAGAACATGATAGCACTCTTCATGATAACACATTGGAGCTGTCCATACCGCTGGTACATGAGGTGGACACAACAATCACAGGGTAAGATTTACACTTCATGAAGCGTCTTAAAGAAAATGTCCTGCCAAAAATGTACATTTATCATTATTTATTGACCTTTGTGTTCAAAACTACAAAAAAATGCCTTAAAAGTAGACTTTATGACTTGTGTGCTTTATTCCAAGCCTGATTACCAAAAATAAACACTTTAATTGAATGCATAAGATCAGAGTGAACTTTTTTCACAACATCTTTGGTGCTTCGTAGGAAAGTCAGTCCATACAGGTTTATAAACGAGGGTAAGTACATAATAAAAGTTTTCTTTTCATTTTTTTAACGGACTATTCCAGTAACAGCTTTGCAGCCCATTACACTTCCAGACGTCTGATAACAGCAGACACATTTGCGGCCCACTTACATGCACATTTCTTTTTTGGCACCAATTCATTTGCAGCGCTGGAGTTTTTCAAAGTTACAGACTCGCTTGTTTCGCAGATGAATGAGGCTTAAATACACAACATGTTCCACAGCAAGATGTACAGGCTGATAATGAGGACGTCCTCCCTGTAATGTTTTAGATGAGGCTACACTTTAATATATAAACATGATCTCCAGGGGTTCTATGTAAAATCAGATCAAAGTCTGTTTTATGTCATTTAACAAGTTAACTTCATACGGTTTCTGTAATCAGTATATGATTATTAAGAATGTATTTAGTACATAAAGACAAACCTATGCAACAATCTACAGACACATGGAATAGTTTCAGAGAGTTTAAGCTACAACCCGAATTCCGGAAAAGTTGGGACGTTTTTTAAATTTTAATAAAATGAAAACTAAAAGACTTTCAAATCACATGAGCCAATATTTTATTCACAATAGAACATAGATAACATAGCAAATGTTTAAACTGAGAAAGTTTACAATTTTATGCACAAAATGAGCTCATTTCAATTTTGATTTCTGCTACAGGTCTCAAAATAGTTGGGACGGGGCATGTTTACCATGGTGTAGCATCTCCTTTTCTTTTCAAAACAGTTTGAAGACGTCTGGGCATTGAGGCTATGAGTTGCTGGAGTTTTGCTGTTGGAATTTGGTCCCATTCTTGCCTTATATAGATTTCCAGCTGCTGAAGAGTTCGTGGTCGTCTTTGACGTATTTTTCGTTTAATGATGCGCCAAATGTTCTCTATAGGTGAAAGATCTGGACTGCAGGCAGGCCAGGTTAGCACCCGGACTCTTCTACGACGAAGCCATGCTGTTGTTATAGCTGCAGTATGTGGTTTTGCATTGTCCTGCTGAAATAAACAAGGCCTTCCCTGAAATAGACGTTGTTTGGAGGGAAGCATATGTTGCTCTAAAACCTTTATATACCTTTCAGCATTTACAGAGCCTTCCAAAACATGCAAGCTGCCCATACCGTATGCACTTATGCACCCCCATACCATCAGAGATGCTGGCTTTTGAACTGAACGCTGATAACATGCTGGAAGGTCTCCCTCCTCTTTAGCCCGGAGGACACGGCGTCCGTGATTTCCAACAAGAATGTCAAATTTGGACTCGTCTGACCATAAAACACTATTCCACTTTGAAATAGTCCATTTTAAATGAGCCTTGGCCCACAGGACACGACGGCGCTTCTGGACCATGTTCATATATGGCTTCCTTTTTGCATGATAGAGCTTTAGTTGACATCTGCTGATGGCACGGCGGATTGTGTTTACCGACAGTGGTTTCTGAAAGTATTCCTGGGCCCATTTAGTAATGTCATTGACACAATCATGCCGATGAGTGATGCAGTGTCGTCTGAGAGCCCGAAGACCACGGGCATCCAATAAAGGTCTCCGGCCTTGTCCCTTACGCACAGAGATTTCTCCAGTTTCTCTGAATCTTTTGATGATGTTATGCACTGTAGATGATGAGATTTGCAAAGCCTTTGCAATTTGACGTTGAGGAACATTGTTTTTAAAGTTTTCCACAATTTTTTTACGCAGTCTTTCACAGATTGGAGAGCCTCTGCCCATCTTTACTTCTGAGAGACTCTGCTTCTCTAAGACAAAGCTTTTATAGCTAATCATGTTACAGACCTGATATCAATTAACTTAATTAATCACTAGATGTTCTCCCAGCTGAATCTTTTCAAAACTGCTTGCTTTTTTAGCCATTTGTTGCCCCCGTGCCAACTTTTTTGAGACCTGTAGCAGGCATTAAATTTTAAATGAGCTAATTAAGTGGATAAAAGTGTACAATTTCTCAGTTTAAACATTTGCTACGTTATCTATGTTCTATTGTGAATAAAAATATTGGCTCATGTGATTTGAAATTCCTTTAGTTTTCATTTTATTAAAATTTAAAAAACGTCCCAACTTTTCCGGAATTCGGGTTGTATAAAAGCTGCAATGTTTCTCTAAAATACAGTAATTCTGTCAGCAGCACCTGTATTCTATATTATACATCAAATGAATCATGTTAAGTGAGAGACAGAACAATATAGCACAATGAACGGTTGCCATATTAACTGTAAGTCTTTTCTACAGTGTGGTCACACCTACATCTTTTGTGTATGGAAACTCAGTGGACCGATCCCGCTTCCTTCAGCTGGACGACATGGAGTGCAGCTTTCAGCCGCTCAACTTCACCTTTCAGGTATCCCACACTGCAACATGTTCATATGCACTTCAGATGTGATGTTTTTCAGTACATTTTATTGCAGAATCTGTACATTAGTAGAGTTTATTAAACCCCTGAAAGGGTATCTTATTTATTTATTTATTTATTTATTCACTTTTCACAGGTTGTGATGACTTGTTTCCAAAGTGTTTAACATTTTAATTGCTTAGTGTCATTGATATACTGCTATAGTTTGTATTAATATTTTGAATTAGGTTGATATATATATATATATATATATATATAGTTTTATATATTTTATATATTTATATATATATATATATATATATATATATATATATATATATATATATATATATATATATATATATATATACATACATATATATATATATATATATATAGAGAGAGAGAGAGAGAAATTTTAATTTTTGTTAGATTTCTTATGTATGTTTTATTCTTTTTTTTAAGTTGTAATTATTTTAGCAAATCAAGTTAAAATAAAATAAATGAGTTAAATAAAAGTTAAAATAAATAAGGACTTTTGCTTTAGCAGCTACCTGGAATAAAAAAATAATAATAGTTTTTTTTATATATGACTTTATTTCAGTTAGAGAATGTTTTTATCCCATAATAAAGCTGCTTTAAATGACAGAAACCTACAGGCTTGTTAAAGGCTTAATGGGGGCACAAGTGAAGACTTTTAGGAATTGTTTTATGGGGCAAAACAATGTCTGGATGTAAACAAGTAGTAATCATGGTGTAAGATATATAAATGATGCTGGATTGTAGTATTATTGAATTTTTTTCATTATTGCATTATTGAAAGGCTTCACATTATGCCTGTATTATATACATTTTTTAATAATTCATTGTCAAGTCAAGTCACCTTTATTCATATAGGACTTTATGAAAAACAAATAGTTTCTGAGCAGCTTTACAGTGATAAATAAGAAAATAATGAATCAGTGATGCAAACAGACATCAAACAGCTCTAAAATGGCAACAGTTATTATTTAGTTCTATTATTCATATCTGTGTAAATTTAATCAATTATGTTTAAAATGAGCTCAGTTAATGTATAAAGCAGGTTTGGAGAAAACAGCGATTCCATCATCCAGCTCAGTTCAGTTCTCATCCAGTAGTTTCAATGAATTTAAGTGCAATAACATTTCCAAATATTCACTGCAGCTAAAGAAGCCAAAAGGACCAATATCTGACTTCAAAATGTCACATTTGACAAATCCAGACCCGAGCTGCATTATAATGTGTTTTGAATGTATATGAAGTGTACTGTTTGCTCTGTTAGTTGTTGTGTTGAGTGTAAATCCCAGCGTTGGTCTGTTTCCTGTGTGTTGTTTGTGTAGGTGATAAACAATGGGCCGAGCAGACTTCCAGGCTCCACGGTGGACATCAGGATACCCAACCGCATGGCTGGCAACGGAGCAGATATGTTCCATATCATTGACACACAAGTGAGTTCCTTCCACTCATGCGCTTGTTTCTGTAGCTAGACGTCATTCTCATCGCTCACATCAGTTATACAGCTGTCCATTCTCATCACACTTGTTTGTGCTGTAAGTGGTTTCTCCGACCTGTTCATGCTAGGTATTATTGGGTTCTTTTGAGTTACACCACAGCACTGTTATTTTTTGATGGTTGACAGTCTTAGAGAGATATTTCCATATCAATTCACCTTGTGCTTTCTAAGCTAGTATTGTGCTATTTTAAGCAAGATACTCACTGTACTTATAGAGCTGTATGATTTGGGGAAAAAAACATTAAATTGCGAAATCTAATTTCTCTGATAAAAATTATTGCAATAAAAAATATTTATTTTATTTTTTTATTTATTTAATTATTTATTATAAATAAACATTAATCATAATATTTCAGTGTAAAAAAAAATGTAAGAAATATAATAATGATAATAATAATAATTTATAGTTCTATTAATAATAGTTCTAATAGTTCTATTGTTTAGTACAACTATAAAATTACAATATAATATATAAAATCACAATACAGTTATAATTGTTGCTGTCTTAATTTCTTCATTTTCAAACATTAAAACATCAAGCTTTTATTTTGGCAGAAAACTGTAGCTTCTGTTTTGTTGACAACAGGTTTATTAGACTGTGCATGTTGAGTTTTACACCCAAACTCACAGTGTGTGCAGAGATCAGTTAATGTAGAGTTTAATGTGAATGAATGAAAATGACCGCAAATTGCTTCATAGCTGCATTGCAACCTTAGGGTGCATTGGTTTGGTTTGCAACAATTTCATGGCCCTGTCATCAGTTATTCCTTATGATTTTGCAACATAATTTCCAAACAAACACATTCAAAATGGTGCCATAGGCTTATTGAGGGTTAATTGGCAAAGTAAGAGAAACAAAACTTAACTTCATAATCCTGGGATATAAGTGGAGTAATTGAAGCTAGATTGGTGCATTACTAAAAATGCAAGGTTTCACATTATGCCTGTATTACATGCATTGCGTTTTCAATAATCCTATGGTCCAGTGTCAATTATGTCGTACTTATATAATACCTGTAAAATATTGTTTCTACTTAAGGTTAAGTATAAGATTACATTATTTACAGTACTTTATAAATGCCACAATTGATGCATGTTTTGAAGCTAAATATACGGTTAGGCTTTATCTATATTTTATCAATAGAAACGAGGGCAGCGTGTTGATTATATTCTCTTCTCATACAGTGAGGTCAACATCCTCAGGCTTAAAGTGAATTCAGAGGCAAGAGATGGGTTTAGGTAGTTAACTCACAATAAGCTAATACAGTGGGTAGAAATTCTAGACCAGCACCACATACAGGTACTTTGTTGATTTAACTCTTGCATCGGCCATATTGCTAGATCAGGCCAGGGATCATCCTGTTTACTGTGAATGGGAGGACAGGGGAGGTTTGTATCCCACCCTGTACGTCCCATATGGAAACACTTACGAGAAGGATTAAATGGTTTGCACGAAAGGGTGGAATGGGACACTTGGGGAAAGCTTCTGTTCACCCTAAATAACCTGCAGCACAGTGGCAATGCTGAGTAACTCTATTTAAGAAGGAGCGGAGGTTCCCAGGCATAAACACTTGGTCTAATTAAAAATGCACACGTGGAGGAATTCCACTCCTCACATGACTGAAAACATATGGGGCATTTATACCCAAACAGCTTGGGCTGGTCCCTCGATGCTGATGAGATGTCTTAGAAAGGGTTATGTGACATCAGAACCTAGTGAGCTGCCTTTCAACCCTCATTTTGTGTTCAGATCAATTTGACCAACATTTAAACAGCTTGAAACACTAATTAAAGTATTTATTTATGACATTTGCTCACTTTTTACTCATTTGGGATCATGAATGTGCATGCAAAGTATTGTGCCTACAATCAAATTGACCCGTTGGTTTCTATGCAATTCGCCAAAAATCAACACTGTGATTTTAATGTGAAAAACATACATCTACCATTTTTACTAAACTCCCAAAAAACAGACGTATACACTGCAATACTCCAGCAGTTTCCAGCTGCATCACATAACCAGTTTCACATCTATCGCTTTTCTGACATAGTAAACTAACTCAGTAGCTCACCTGGTACAG
The DNA here is from genome assembly GCF_963082965.1 of Carassius carassius. Lineage (NCBI taxonomy): Eukaryota > Metazoa > Chordata > Actinopteri > Cypriniformes > Cyprinidae > Carassius > Carassius carassius. The sequence continues at coordinate 2,991,709 of NC_081768.1, forward strand.
CATTACACTCAAGTCAAGATAAAAGAGCTCACTCAAAAACTTGTAAAAGGAAGCTAGAATGGCATGGTTGCTTCAGTAATATGGGTTTCAATCTCCCATTTGTTTTGTTGAGACTATTGGTTACACTCTAAAAAAAATGTTGGGTTGTTTCAACCCAACTTTGGTTCAAATATGGACTAAACCAACCATTGGGTTAAATTTTTCAATTAAGTCCATATTTGACCTAAAGTTTGGTTGAAACAACCCAGCATTTGTATAGTGTAGGTTTAAGATAGGGCATAGTGTAGCTTTTAGCACCACACTCACCAGATATTTAGTTTCCAAACTGCCACCATATGTGCATAATAAAACACTGCCAGATTCCTGCAAGCAGTTTTAGTGCCACTCCCCAGACATTTCACATTTTAGTCTGAAAGCAAAAGATGCAAGAAATAATGTAATATCATTTTGCAAAAGTGTTTTTCCAATGAGCCTGAGTTTATATTTTTTTAAACACTATCTAGGGTGGCAAGTCGCTAGGTTTTAAAAGAGTACTGTATTGAAATCAGCCCATAAATGACACACTGTTGACTTGTAAAATTATGAATGAAATGGGCAGAGATCCTTCCTTTGACTTCAGAGAAGACAATGTGAGGTCTTCAGATGCTTTCCTCAATGGAGGTCTGACTGGAAAGGATGCTGGTTAAAGGAATAGGTGAATTGTTCCCCGGGGCAAGGGGGAGGAAGGGGACGCGAGACATTAAATCACTCCAGATGGGACATGCTGTCAGAGAAATGCTTCCCAACTTCCGCTGGGAAACAACTTCCTTTCCTTCTCTGAATTGCTTAGCAGGTCTGAGCTCACTGGATAAATGATAATGTCTGAGCATCTCAGCAAATCAGCTTCCAGTCATCCAGCACTCTATCATCTACTTAATATTTTTAGTGAAACATTTTTACACTTAAAACATGAGGCATTAAGTCATATTAAGTCATTTATTTAAAAAAGTAATAATTATGAACTTCGAAGTGAAAAAAATCTGGTAGATTTGAATAACTAGGTACCATCACAAATTCAATTCAGTAGACCCAAGTTATGGCATCTCAAATATTTGAGTAAGCCAGTTTAAAACTTTTTTTTTGAAGCACTTAATACAATACAGACTGTTTCAAAACAGCTTGACATTATTAAACAGGAAAGTAAAATTAATGATGCAAACTTCAACAATGAGGCCAATCCGAAATTCTGTTATAAAGCAGCTGTAACAGGATAAATTTAGGACACATAAAATAACACTTATTTTCAACTCAATTATACAATCTGTATCAAACCTGGAAGATCAGATCTCCCTCTCTTTCTATGTGATTGCTAATTATTGCCAACTTTTATTTCTTAAAACGGATCAGTAATTTCTCCAGTACTCAAATAATAATGATTGAAATCAGGGCTATTATTAATAAACTAAAAACTGAAATTAAAACCATAAAAACAAATGTTTACAGCTAGTTACCAAGACAAAATTCAAATTTGTATTTAGTTTAGCTTGATTTACTAAAATAACTAAAAAATAAAACCAAAATAAATTATTATGAAAACTATATAGAGGTATTAAAAAAATAAATAAATACAAAAAATGTCAAAAACAGACAAGAAAACTTTAATTGGAATTAAAATGAAAGCTGAAAATATAAAAATAAAAACTATAATATCTCAATAACACTAAAATAATGCTCATTGATATGTTTGTTAGTCAAATAACTAATGTTGTTTTATGAGTAAGTGTAATCCGGTGATATTTAGCTGAGAATGAGCTGTGAGATCGGCTCATTTTCTTGTTTTCTGTCTGTCTGCAGGTATCTGAAGGTCGAGGGAACTGCACGTGGCACAGGAACCCCAAACCCTGCACAATCCCTCACGACAAGAAGAGCATCTTCCACACAATTTTTGCATTCTTCACCAAATCAGGCAGAAAAGTTCTGGTATGACAAAACACTGCTTGAGAAAATGGCATTAAAATGCATTTAGCACTTGGAAATAAGCCATATTTGCATATTTAATGTTGTTTGCCTGGCATTTTTGTCAATGCATGTACATTAGTGCAGTGGATCACAGAATTTACTGCCCCATAAAACACAATTTTTTTGCTGAACGGGTGAATCTTTGATGGTATCCTGTGTCAACAGGACTGTGACCGGCCTGGCAGAGCGTGTCTTACTATTTCCTGCAGTCTGAGCTCTCAGGCCAAAGAGGAAGCCACGAGTATAGATGTGCAAATGCTACTGAACACTGAAATACTACAGAAGGTGAATGATTGCTGTAATGAAGTAAAAAGTTATTGAAGTGTCAGTGCAAGAGTCTGCGATTTAAGACTTTTAAGTGTTGTTGAATTGAAGCAACAAGCTACTAAACTACTTTAGTATTAGTTAAAATACTGTCAGGCTGACCTTAGTAATAGCTTAAACATTAGCTAACAGGTGTTTACCTTCATTATCAGTCAACTGACAACCTTTAGTTAAATCAAATGTAGCTAGCTACTGTACATGACAAGCTACTGAAAAAAAGATTATTATTCTAAATATTTATCTGGCACAGATACCATAAGGATTTCATTTATTGTGACAGATCAGTCAAACTTCAACATTTAAATTTACACTAGATTTAATTAATAAAGCAAATAAAACCTAATCACAAAGTGATAAACAACAGTGATATTTTACTACAACAAATGTCACAAAATACAACGCAGTAGTAATGGAAACGCTTGAGCAATGTACATTTTCATTTAGTGTTGTCATTTTTAATGGAAATGAATAAACATTGTTTTAGAATATTTGAAATAAAGCTGAAATAAAAATAAAAATAAATATTCAATGATAAACCTCATCACAATTTAAAAAAATAATAAACTAATTGAAAAAATTGAAACTTCAAAATGATAAAAAATAGAAATTATGTACAAAAATTACATAAACTGAAATAAGTTGCTAAATATATATATATATAATATAATAATTTTTTTAATTAAATATATACTGTATATATATTATATATATATATATATATATATATATATATTATATATATTTAATTAAAAAAATTATAGTTAAATAAATAAACAAGCACTTAACAAAATTAATAGACCATGAAATTTTTCAGTATAAGCTTATTGAACATGGTAATAGATACTATAATAATACTAAATTAGCACTGTTTATTTTGTGCAAATGTGTCTGTCTAAATGTGTTCTTTTATTATCATTGAGATACTATTATTGTTTCATTATAGCATTTCATTTTAATTTTAGTTTAAGGTTTAGTAACTTTGGCAGCTTTATTAGTTTAGTAATTTTGTTGTGTTTTGTCATTTTTTTTTGTGTTTTTTGTTTTGTTATATTTTTATTAATTGCTATTTAAGATTTAGCTTTAGTTATTTTATCACATGAAGTTAAACAAAAAAAAAGGGAGAAATGTTGTCTTGGCAGCCATCTGAAATAATTTATTTCAGTGAATTTTATTTTTATTTTATTCAGTTACATTTTTTTAGTGGTTTTAATTTTAAGTTTTGGTTTTAAGTATAATGAACCTGGTCTGTCTTGGTGTGTGGTTTTGCAGGACAGCTTCTCTGTGATCCAGTTTGTGACACGAGGTCACGTCCAGCTGGACGACAGGGCCGTGGAGGTCTCAACCGGACTCCCAGAGGAGATTTCTGTAAGTGATCAAACGCATTAATAATCCAATCCAACGCTCAAGCATCTCTTGCCAAGCATATTTGTACAATTACTCTAAACTGGCCTCAGAACTTCAGAGACTTTGTCTTTGAAAGTGATCAGGACCCCTGATGCACGGAAGAAAATGAAATGGCATCTGATCGCATGATTCTGAGCTCATTGGCTCGTAGTAGAGCCACTGAGATCTGGGTCGAGTTTGCTGTTCGGGCTCTTTTTTTACTCTACAGCTGTGCTTGAGAACAGTCGCTTCTTGGTGTGCCGATTGATTGGAGGAATATGGGACTGTGTTTTGGTGTCTGGTGCCATGGCATCTCGCTCAGCTGATTGGGTTTCAGCCCCCCATTTGTAATGCAGTGGCCAATTCCTAATAGGGCTGTTAAAGTGTCTGCGCCCCCTTCTGCCCTCAGCACTTAGGAAATGCATTGGTCCCAAAGCAATCCGTTATTAAGTCATAGACGACGCTCCCTGGGGCAAACGCTGGACATGCTACTCTCATTTACAAAAGGCATTGCCCACATATAAACATTAATACAGAGCAGTCCTGTAGTGTGTTTCAACTATATCATTTCCATCATGTTCACAGCAACTTGAACTAATTGGAAATGACAGACAACTGTGAGCATTAAACCTTTATATGCTGCTTTATCATTAGTTTAGTCAGCTGAACTCAACAAATGCTTGAGGTATTTTTAGTGCAATATTTATATCTTACGCTTTAGTTTCCATTGAATAAAAATAAGTCTGATCTTATAGAAATGTGTAACCCTGAAGACAGCACGCAGAGGAAGATATTACAGCTCATATCTTCATTGCTGATGTTAGTATCTAGCATTTTGTTTTTATTTTTTAACTAAGACTTAAACTATTACACGTTAAAAGATTTTGCCTTGGCAACTAACTGAAATAAAATAGGTTTAGTCTTAAGTAGTAAAATTATTAAAACTAAAACCATTCAAAATAAATGAAAGCTAAATAAATAGAACCCCCAAAACTATTAAAAATTACAGAATATAGAATTGAGATGATTTGATATTAATAATATTTCAATTCATACTGACATTATATATATATATATATATATATATATATATATATATAGACAGAGAGAGAGAGAGAGAGAGAGAGGTTAATATATAGCATTTTCTTATTTGTAACTCAAACTAAAATTATTAAAAGTAAATGTTGTTCATTGAAATGAAGCTGAAATAAAATGTAAATATTAAAAAGAAAAAGTAAGAAATCTTATTATCTATTATTTAAATACTAAAAAAATAAAAAATAAATCTAATAGAAATGTTAAATAATTACTAAATAGAAATGCTAAATACTAATAAAAATGACTAAAGTGTATATATATATAAAAAAATATTTGATCAAATACTATAATAGTAAGAAAATAATATTAAAATAACACCAGCAGTTTCAGGTCTCTTTATCTCTTATTTGTGATTTTGATTGAATGTGTTTTTTTCCGTCGACCCTCGTGTACAAGAAATGAAATTTTGGCCAGAAGCTGAAGCGAGAATTTTCTGGCTAGCATCCCACTCCAGACTGGGATTTTCTGCTAGCTTTTCATGCAACATTTCCATCCAGATCCACCGAGGGAACTGTTTGCTGTGTTTTTGTGGCAGTACATTATGAGGTGAAATTCTTCCACATTTAAGGGTCAGCGAGCACGTATGCCATATAACACATATTGTGCATGAAACTATGTGTATGTATGTTATTCAGAGGCAAGGCTCATGCAAAAATAGTCATTAATTTAAACCAGACTTCAAATAATGACATCCAGTTGTAAACAAAATGAACTCTTCCTGTCTTCCGTCTGTGATGATCTAGACCTTCACAGATCTGTGTTTGATTGATTTGTTGGATTTGAAGAATGAAATCTCATTTCCTTTTGATCGAGTCAACACCCAATATACTGTAGACTCAGCACAGACATTATAAAACTCAGGAAATGACACGGTGACTCATACAGTCTGTGAAGTCTGATCTCGGGTCCTGCTGAGAAATGGCGATCTGTAATATGTTTATTTAGGTCAGTGAGCTTATGCTGAATGTGGTGTCCGTCTGGTGTGTGTGTGTGTATGTTCACACTCTCTGTGTCGTCCTGCAGCTGGTGTTTGAGGCTCTTCACAGTCAGGAGCCCAGGGGATACGTGGTGGGATGGATCATCGCCATCAGCCTCCTCGTGGGAATCCTCCTCTTCCTGCTGCTGGCGGTGCTGCTCTGGAAGGTAGCGCTTCAGACAGACACATGTTTCTCTCTCAACATCCTTGTTGGTTCTGTAGCAGCGGCCGGGTTTGCTCTGGATTCAGGGGCTTAAACAACATTCCTATAACCCTAGATTTAGGGTTGGCAAGAATGCAGCGACCATTACAATACGTTTAGAAATGTCACCACCCACACCTTTTGGGAAATAATCATTATATTTTGAAAATTACGGTCACTTTACAATGAAAAAATAGGATCCGTCCACAAACTGTAAATCAACGACTTTAAGCAATATGGATGTTTATAAAAAGAATTGACTAATTTTCGACATTTATGATAGAAGGATGACAGACACATGTTACTATTTTATAAGATTTACATTCAAAGTAATAATAATAATATAATTATATATATATATATATATATATATATATATATATATATATATATATATACACAGTGTGTGTGTGTGTGTGTCTGTGTGTGTGTGTGTGTGTGTGTGAGAGAGAGAGAGAGAGAGAGAGAGAGACCCTGGACAACAAAATCAAGTGTCAATTTTTTTTATTGAGATTTATACATCATTTAAAAGCTGAATAAATAAGCTTCCATTGATGTATGGTTTATTATGATCAGACAATATTTGGCCGAGATACAACTATTTGAAAATCTGATCAAAATATTGAGAAAATCTCCTTTGAATTTGTCCAAATGAATTCTTAGCAATGCATATTACTATATTTACAGTAGGAAATTTACAAAATATCTTCATGGAACATGGTCTTTACTTAATATCCTAATGATTTTTGGCATTAAAAAAAAATCTATAATATTGACCCATACAATGTATTTTTGGCTATTGCTACAAATATACCCAGAGACTTCAGACTGCTTTTGTGTTCCAGAGACACATATTATATAATAACAACATAAAAGTACATTTTACTATAAAATATAAAGATATTTCTGTCATAATTTCTTCAATTTACACAATCAATACAGTCATGGTAGTAAAAATTATAATGTGAATAATAATTATTATTATTATTATGACCGCTACCATTACATCCTTGCACTTTGTCATTATCATTATTATTACTTTGAGAATATTTGTTATTATTTTAGGGGTTGTCATATAACAAAGATATTTTTCATCCATGTTTTCACAATTTAAATTTAAAAAAATATGAATATATATATATATATATATATATATATATATATATATATATATATATATATATATATATATATATATATATATGACCATAATTAAAAAAAAATGTAACCGTGTGCTGTGAACTTACTGATATATTTTCAGCTGATTATATTTGTAAATGTAAAAAAATTTTGGGAAAAAAAGTTTTACAATTTATTCCAGATGATAAATTTGTTTTAAATCACAAATTACAGAATGCAGACAGACAGACAGACAGATAGATAGACTGATCATCTTGTCATTTCTCACTGATTTTAGAATTAAAGACATATTTAAGGATGATTGATAGAAACATTATTCCAGAACCATCAGACAGTGTTGGACCATGCAAATATACATCAGACTTTCTGCTACATATCTGTCCTCAATGGTCCAAAGCACACAGACTTCCAGATGAGGCAATGCTTGTCATGTTCACTTTGTCTTTTCACATCGAGTACAAATCACACGCCTGACATGCTTCCTACTGGACAGCAGTTCATCTCAGCAAACTCAAGGATAGTGGGAATGTGACCCGTCTTAAAAGAGCAGAACCACCTGCTCATGTGCAACGTCCCGTTACAGCTAAATTAGCATCGGGCTGCTTTTAATATCCTCTACCAAAAAAAAAAAGGCAGAGTAAAGCGGATACGAATTAATTGTTTTGTTTGAAGTAAACAGTTCTTACAGTACATTAGTGCATGAACATTAAACAGAAACAATGAAATAATGCAGATATGAATTAGTGTTTTTGAAAGATATTCCCTCAACTGGACTTGTCGAGGGTCACATGTCCCTCATTCACACACTACTGTTGTTTGTCTTGGCCTGAGGGGTCAATAAAGAGCTTTAGAGCGACTGTAAAGTAACAAATAATTTACACGAACACATAAAAGTGAACCGAACTGATCTCAAACAAGTCCTTCTTTTCCTTTCCACTCCATTACTTTCCAGCGGGAATACTAGAGCAAATCCTGGAATGTCGGTGTAGGGATACTTTTCCCCCCAAATCCCAAATCTGCCAAAATAAACCCCCTCAACCAGAGCTGCACATGTCCTGCTATTCCAGCGTCAGGAAACGCCTGGAGAGAGCCGGGGTCTGAATCAATAAACCGCATTCAAACAAACACAAACCTGTTGAGTCACAGGAAGAGGAACGGCATATTTCCTGCGCTGACACACTTCTTTACAGTAGCGTTATCTCACTAGTCATCTGACTCCCTCCCTCTCCAGTGACTCAAACTTCACAGAGAGATAGTTCACCCGAAAATGACATCATTTACTCACTATGTTGTTCCGAATCTGTGTGGCTTTCTTTCTTCTGGAAAACACTAAAAAAGCTCAGAGCCAGTGTTTTCAGTACAATGAAAAGCACCATATTTACTATACGTTCCAAATTTCTTAAGTCTAATAATAACCTATTGCATTAAATCTCCTTCGCTGTAGCTCAAATCAAATGTCATTTGTATGTGAACATATCCAGACATTCAATCCAGACATCAATTACACCTTATAACTTTATTAATGTGAAGGATGTAGAAATATTTTTGGATACCTACATATGATAAAACATTCCTCTTACAGTTTGAATATCATCAGTCATGAGGGATTTCATAATGAAATCTTAACTTGTGTTGGGTTAAGGCCCCAAAAATGGACTGGTATTTTCATAATTTCTTTTTTAATTTGATTAAATGGATATTTTAATGGCCGTATGTCTGGCAGCAGGATTGCATTAGGTTGGCTGTATCTGATCCGCCAGTCAAAGTCAAAGAAGTCTCTTCTGCTCATCAAGGCTGCGTTTATTTGATCAAAAATAAAGTAAAAATTGTTAAATATTATTGCAATTTAAAATAACTGTTTTCTATTTTAATGTATTTTAAAGTGTAATTTATTCCTGTGATCAAAGCTGTATTTTCAGCATCATTACTCCAGTCTTCAGTGTCACATGATCTTCACAAATCATTCTATTAACAATATTGAAAACAGTTATGCTTTCAGGATTACTAGAAAGCGTTATTTTTATAAAATCTAAAGCATTCATTCTGAATATAAATATCAATTTCTTTAAAAAATTGGGAAAAGGAATATGATTTTGTCATTTGTCCACTGTCCCACCCTGTATGGCGACACTCACCAATTATTTTTATGTTTTTCAGATGGGATTCTTCAGGAGGCATTACAGAGAGATCATAGAGGCCGAAAAGAACAGGAAAGACAGCGATGAAAGCTGGGATTGGGTCCAGAAGAGCCAATGAAAGCTTGGATTGGGTTCAGAAAATCCAATAAGCTGCTACCTTCACCCCGGCTCTCTCCTAAGACCCAGACCCTCCAGCCTTCCATATGTGGAAGAAAAGAATATTCTCCAGATTTTTCGGAGGTTTGAAACTTTTTGTTTGTCGTTGATGGTGATCTAGCATATGTTCGAGGTGAGTGTGTGGCCTGCCAGAAGAGACTCGCAGTGGAATCCCATTGATCTCAATGAGACAGGCCTCCTGCCAGTGGGTCTGAAGAGACGGAAAGAGAGACTTCCTGGAACGAATGTGGATATTGTGTCAATACTAGCAGACAATTACAACCCTCAGGGCGCTGTTGAAAAGCAAAAATTTATTTTTTATAAAATGTATTCCATACTGTATAGAAGAGAGCTTCAAGAGTTGTTTTTAAAGCACTGATGACTGACACATGCCAAAGAGTTTTCAGATGAACCTTGAAGATGGATTGTACATATTTTTCCCTTCCAGATTTTAACTTACAAAGAATGCAAAGCAAAAGTTGGTGTCCTTCCTTCAGACATCTCATAAGTTAAATGTTGCATGAACAAATGAAAGGGGAGATGCAAACCAAAGTTGTTATTGCTCGAGTTGTTAAAGAAGTTAACCAAAATGAATGTTTGCTGAAAATGCACTCATCCCCAGATGATACAAGATGTAGATGAGTTTGTTTCTTCATCAGAACAGATTTTACATCAGTGTCTCAGCAATGGATCCTCTGCAGTGAATGGGTGCCGTCAGAATGAGAGTCCTAACAGCTGATTAAAACACCAAAATAATGCCATGATGATTTTTTTTTTTTTTTTTTTTTTTTTTTTTACAAATGCAGTTTTTTACTTCACCAGACTGGTGCGGTGTTGATTACGGTAATGTTTTTATCAGCTGTTTAGACTCTGATTCCGACGGCACCCATTCATCATCACACAATGGGATGGAATGCTACATTCTCCAAATCTGTTCCCATAAAGACATAAACTCATCCCAATCTTGGATGGCCTGAGTGTGAGTACATTTTCAGAAAGTTTTCATTTCAGTGCAGTTAGAACAGAAAGAGAAAACCACATACGTTCTCATGTTAAACATCTTCTGTTTAGTTTATGTGAAATTCACAGCTTGTACTGCACTGGATTTTGACCCCACTGAAAGATGCATGTTATTCCAAAAGAAAAGGTTCTATCTTCTTAATCTTTCACAAAATAGATTAACTTTTACTGACTTCTTTTGTATTCCCTTCCAACCACCTGTAAATCAGAAACTGTTCACAATTGAATTATTTCCTTGCGTAGTGATGTTAAAAGTTCAGATTTAAGAGCTGCATTGTCGGTTTGCATGTCTGTGCTTCCTGAGTACTGAGGAGTCACAGGCGCAGCGAAAAACAGCTGTCTGTTGATGAGACGACCACCCATTAGCAGCTTTACCGGATTTATTCTTCATATTTCAGTGCAAAATTCACTTATTTTGGATATAAATAAGATACCCAACATGCATAAACTGGGTGGTGAAAATAAATAGACGACAAGATTGTAATATAGTTTAGCACTGCAGGAGCATCAGCAGAAAGACTTACTCCATTGCCCCTCGAAACGGAGGTTCAATCTAATCGTCCTAATGGATGAAATCAAATCCCACCCTACAAATTTTCCTTGTTTCTCTTAGAAACTCCATAATTGGTTGACCTCTGGCTAAGATCTAAAGATATACATTTTAGACGTAATGCAAGGGACACATTCCAAGTGAATACAAAAACACTTTAATCTGCCATATATTCCCCCCAGAAAAATCCTACAGCATGTTTATAATTATTATTCTACAGAAAACTGACAACATATAGTGTCTCCTGCTTTTTAAAGGGATAGTTCACCCAAACATTCTGTCATTAATTACACACCATAATGTCGTTCCAAACCTGTAAGACCTTCATTCATCTTCAGAACACAAATGAAGATATTTCTGATGAAATCTGAGAGCTCTTTGACCCTCCATAGACATCAAGGCACAGAAACATAGTAAGGACATTGTTAAAATAGTCAGGAAAATGAAATGACGGAATTAAAAATCCCTCTAACAAGTCCTCTTATAAGTCTTTTTGAAGTTCAAAATGCATAGGTCCAAGTTTGAACCGTGCAGGGTCTTCAGTGTGTAATGGCCTAAAAATAGGTGGGAATGTGCAGTACTTCATCACTGGGCACAAACTCGTACTTTGGAGCTTATGGGAACAGCTTGTTTTAAGTCAACATTTTGGACTTCACTCAGAGCGCAGCCTCAACATGAGCCGTTCTCTGTCAGACTTTACAAGGAGCTGTTTCATTCAGTGAACTTGGTTGCTTGTTTTTTGGCATTTTCCTCTCATTTTAGAGGGTTCATTTGAAAGAAACCATTTCTTTGATGTTAAATGATCGCTGGAAGATTCTCCAAAAAAATATCTTGTATTATTTGATCAATAATCACACTGGCACGGCAAATCCACATCTGCATTTCATATCCGGCCCAACACCAGATTCTTGCATAGGTGTGTTTCAGAGAAACACATACTTGACATTGTAAGTGTGTAACCTAACTGTGAGTGTTGTTGTCATTATCAACTATTTTGAGCATTTTAGAATAAACTACTGTCACTGATGTTTTAGATGTATTGAGAAATATGTTTGTTGTACAAGCTCAAGCTGTATATTTATCTACTGAAACTGCTTTTTTAAAATTAAATATCACAAACAGATGTTTCGTCTCAGCTTTTTTCTGTGCCACCCAAATATTTATTGCAGAGAGGTGTTTCTTGTTGCACTGATGCCCTCTAGTGGAATACTAGTGGACTGCTTTCACTGTGTACTACATAATGTCCGCCTTTTTTCACTACATTATAGATTATAAAAAATATTTTATAAATATATTTAAAATATTTATTTTGTATTTTATGCCTTGTTGTTTTAGTACCATTGAAATAGTTCATAATATTGTGAATTGGTTTGTATTTTTTTGTATTATTTATTGCTATTTTTACTAGAGAGAGATGAGAAATGTTTCTTGGGCAAATGGCTGAAATTAAGTTAGTTTTATGTTTATTTTAAGTACTCGATTTTTTAAGTTTTATTTCCAGGTTTTAGTTAACTATAATATTAGGTATAATTGTAGGTCAGTTTTGTGTAAAATGTCTAATAACTTGCCAATGCAATCAAATGATGAGTCTTTGGAAATTCATATTGGAAATGCATTGTATTTCAATGCATTGCAGTTTTTTTAACAATGCAGGGGTTTAGGGTGCACTTTGGAATAGGGTCTTGGAGTGTCTTCAGGAACCGGGTGTGGATCTTCATTCTGTTAAAAGACCTGAAAAATTCACATGGCATTCATAGTTTATTTAGAGTCATGCTGCAACCCTTGCCCCAAACCAGAACTTGTTAGAAATGTTAAATATCTTGAGTTTTGTAGAAAAATATTTACCAACAGCCTCTGTGACAGAAATGCCTAAAGATGGATTCCATTTGTTTTTTTGGTCTCTATAGATCTTTCAAGTAGAAGACGATGTAAGGAAGATCACTGCAGTTGCTGATTGGCTCTCGCAGTGTCTTTCTCATGTAGGAGCTGCAGCAGACATATCGTCCTTATTGAAAGCATTTCAAGTATACACAAAAGCAATGCTGCTTCTTCACAACTTGGTCGTTGAAAGAATTCAGGAACTGCGTGACAACAGAAGCACTTGGGTGCTTCTTTAGAAATGCTGAAATGTGTTTCCATGCTGCATACTGCCATGTACACGACCATCAAACATCCACACAGCGAGGAGGCACAGAGTGCAAAGCGGTACATCTTAGTAATTTGTTCTGTATTACAGTGTAGCATCCACATGAACTGCTGGCAGCTGGTTTACAATTGCTCTTGAGTGTAGCAATAATGAGTCCATCTGGTTTAAGACTGCTTGTGTTCAGGATGGTGGTTTTGACATTATGCTCCGTAAACTAGGGTTCCACAGCATGGCAGAAGCAAACCCTTCTCGCAGGGATATTCAGTTTGAGGTTGCTGCACACTACAAGCAAGTCCTTCAGCTCTGGTCAGAGATGTTGCAGTGATAATTAACAGCTTGCACACACGTGCTTCTCTTTTGAATCAAATCCACAACTTGACGATGCTCTGGTAAAGGCCACACAGTTGCGAGTAATGTACATATTTGTCACTACTTCAACTCCCTTGGACAGTTGAGCTCATGTCCGAGATGAAGATAAATTGCATGTGGAAACACTTCAGGTTCAACCTGAATCCTTCATAGCTCATGCTGACAAGATTTCAGAAGTGGCAGGCTTCATCTCAGCTTTAACGTGTGATGCAAAGAGTCTTGAGGGCGTAGAGAACTCAAGGGGATGCATCATGAGACTGAATCAAGTAAATTTGTGTTCTTATGCGAAATCTAGTGGAAGATGAGATGTGTTCAAGTGAAGCTCTGGAAAAACTAAAAGAAATGCAACGGAGATGGTCAGAGGAGATTGAGCAGCTCATGTATGCATGTAGTAGCATCCTAAACGTGAAGGACTTTGTCTGTGTTGTGTTTCAGGAGATCCAGAGCAACTGGATGAATGGAGTTTGTTGAGGCACATGAAGATAAAGATGCACAGTATCTCACAAAACAAGCAAGCTTGCTCATTGGCCATATGAGCTTGGTAATCAAGCTGAGCTCCTGGAGGCGTGCGGTGGGCGGAGCTATAATACTGATGTTTCGTGTTGTTTCCATTGTGTGCTGATTTCCAACAAAATACAGAAATCTGATGCAGTTGTACTTACATGAATGGGGTCTTTTATCCATGTTTTAAACATGGGCTCCATGTTTTAATAGCAAACGATGTGCAAATCCAGCGTCGACTTGGGCCTCGTTTACAAAACGTGGTTTTGGGGTGGTGTTGGCGCAGTGGATAAGACACATGCCTTTGGTGTGAGAGACCCGGGTTCGAATCCACTGTGTGACGCCAATGTGTCCCTGAGCAAAACACTTAACCCCTAGTTGCTCCAGAGGCGTGCGACCTCTGACATATATAGCAATTGTAAGTCGCTTTGGATAAAAGTGTCAGCTAAATGAATAAATGTAAATGTAAAACATTCAAAATGACAAAGGCACTTGATACACTCCTTTGCTGCCCAGGAAAACAAACTGCATCCACTGGTCATGTAACAATGGGTTCTTGGGGAAGCTGAACACGGTAAACTCTCCCTCATATCCAAAAATGCACTTATTTGGAGGCATTCTCGAACAAAACTTATGCAGCGCTGCGGATGATTTTGAAGTGCATTGATGTCAGGGGGGCAGGGTTTCATATTTTTTTGAAGCACCCCTGGGCGCCGCCATTGGCTAGCGGACCCCAACCTGCTGTTAGCATTCCATTGACTCCCATTCATTTTAGCGTCAATTTGACAGCGAATAACTTTACATCTGAGGCGTTTAAAGACTCCATTTCTCCATTAATTATTTCTAAAGAAACACGAAAATGTATAAAAGGCTCCATTACCTTGTATCTTACGTTATGTTCCCGTAGAAGCAGTTTTTGTAAAAAATAGGCTAAAGCCGCCTTTCCACTGTCTCCGACGAACGAGAAGCGACAGACCGGAAGTCATTCATTTCCAATGGAAAGTAATGCGGGAGCTGCGTGGAGTTCCGATCAAATGCGTATGCGGAAATTTCGATCTGA
This sequence comes from Carassius carassius, assembly GCF_963082965.1. Lineage (NCBI taxonomy): Eukaryota > Metazoa > Chordata > Actinopteri > Cypriniformes > Cyprinidae > Carassius > Carassius carassius. The sequence continues at coordinate 3,006,770 of NC_081768.1, forward strand.
TTTGAGCCTCGGATACGTTCAAATATTTGAACTTCTGCGACTAGACCGTATGCGAACGCCCGACCGGATGTGATGTATTCTAATCAAAACTATCGGTGCGAGGTCAGAATTACCAATATTTTGTTAACATTAACATTATCCTTTAAACACTATTTCTGTAAAATGGTGGTTTATAATACTTATGGCAGAAATAATTATTTAATAATTATTAAACCATTATTTACGTTGATTAGCCCCATAAAACCTACTGTTTTTATTTTGGGGGTCACCTGATTTGTGACGATGCATTCATAAATTAACTATGTTCATTAAAATTATTAATTTTACCATGGTGAATATGCCAAGGTAACGGTTGCTGCACGACCAGTTTGAAAGTTCTGCACAACTGCCGCTAGAGGGAGAAATGCGACAATCGTGTCCGAATGTCGTGTGCAGTGGAAAGGCGGCTTAACGATAACCAGCGACTCTCTGTCGCACAGTAGAGAAATTACCGTATGGACAGGAGAAGAAGCTCGCAGGCAATCTTTTACTGTCTATGAGGCTATCGGGGGAACGTGGAGGCATAAAGTCAAGGGAGATAATTAATCAGAATACTTACCAAAATTTGCTCCTGTTCACGCTCACCTTCTCTGGAAGATTCGGTGGGTGATTCAGATTTCTCTTGGCACAGCGATTAGAAGACTTACAGGTTGCTCACGTGACATATACATCATCATTTGAGTCTGTGCAGTACGCCCGACCCCCAGGAAGTGCGTGCTTCTAATTGACTTCATTTTTCAACGTTGAATCCAATGGGGTCGCTGTGTCCATTTCTTTTACTGTCTATGGCTGACGTGCGCGGTCTCGCTCTCCTCCGGTCAGTGTGTGCTTTTCCGGTAGAAATGCTCATATAAGGACTTACGTTCTCGTCTACGTCATTGGATCCACGATCGGAAAAAAACAGGCGAAACTTGTACCAACCCGGAAGTAAGATTTTCAGCACAGAAATTCTCAGTAGCTAATTCTTCTAAATTATTTTTTAAAACTTTAGACATGTTTATCATGAGAATCCATCTCTTTAACACTGAACAACTCTGAATACACGAAACACCATTGTAGCCCCCCTTTAAGTCAACAGCCATGACAAAAACTGGTATATCACATTGATTTATAATTTATAAGTTCTCCTGTGGCTCGAGTGGTAGAGCATTGCGTTAACAGCGTAAGGTCGTGGGCAGAGAGCTACACGGGTCCGATTTTGTAAATCCGCACCCGCCCGTACCCGCAGTGCTTAAAACCGCATCCGACCCGTTTTCGACAGCAGCACTATTTAAAATCCGCACCCGACCCGACCTGCTTAAAATAGAACCGACACCCGACCTGACCCTCACCCGAAATCAAATCAGTTAAGCCAACGTTACATTAGACACACTTTTTTCTTATTTTATTGCCAGGTCATACAGAAGTTATTTATTGAAAACTCTTTTTGAAAGATATTCGTTTTTTATTCATTTTATCTTAATTTTGATCAATGTTTTATCAATCAATTGCCCGTATTTAATAAATAAGAAGCAAATATATAGCAGACAATGTAATAACCTTAGTGTAATTGACAGAATTACTAAAAAATATTTTGCTACCTAAAAGTTAATTTTTTTGTGTCACACATGCATGCATGTCTATTTCCCTCATATTAAATATGTGTGTTCCTGTCAGTACCGTAATTGTGGTATTACGCGCGCACAAAAATTTCAATCACGGCTGGCTTAACCATGTTTTTCAGAAGTGCGGCTGGCTTGACCGCAGTCTATTTTTACGTTTGCACGTGACTGTTTTGAACCCGTGCCGTGTTTCCCCTGTGTCCGACCCGACCCGCACCCGTATCCGACACAGTTGGATATTTTTCACCTGTTTCAAACCCGCGGGTACCCGAACCCGTGCAGGACTCTAGTCGTGGGTTTGATTCCCAGGGAACACGTTAGCTAAAAAATTTTAGCCTAAATGCACTGTAAATCGCTTTGGATAAAAACATCTGCTAAATGCTTTAATTCAATTTAAAAAATGTTTAGCCTCTCAAACCAAACTTAAAATGCCCAATAAAGACAATGTGCTTAAAAAAAAAAGTCTCCAAAAATATTTATACTGACGTCATAAAATAATAAGTAGCCAAAATGTGAGAAGTCAAAAGATAAAACGTTTTCATTATTTTATTATCAACATCCAAGTATAATTGCAGGCCTGATCCCATTAATAAATAATTTACTGTTATACTGTAAAAACATACATCTTCTAATACATGAATTGATGTTTAAGTCTACTAACCCAAAAAAATTTTTGGAAAAGGACATTGAAAAAAAAAAGTTATCAAACTTAAAAAATTAAATAAATAAATGAAAGCTTCAAACATTAACCAAATGTTTGAATGGTATACATGTAACTGTTCAATAATCAATTTCAGACTGATTATTTCACATACTTTATTTTACAGTATGTGCAATTTTTCATGAACTGTGCATTTTTGTCTGAATTATATGAATGCATATATATATATATATATCAACATGTATCTGAAGAGTAATGGTAACTGCATTTTAGAAGTATGATTGTAAATTATAAATGAGATCAAGTGTGAAATTTAGTTGGAAACTGATGATTTGACACTATTTTTGAAGATCAAAGTTCATTGTACAGTAAAATGCATTAGCCTGAAGGCTAAAACAATGACTGAAGTTGCTCAGCTGGCTGCTATTGTGATGTGCTTCACAACACAAAAGTGACATCCACTTAAAAACACTAATATCAGAATCACTTAATCCTTTTTATTCAATTTTAGACATCGAATTAAAAAGTGACTGATGTATTTAATTTCCCTTAGCATTTCAGTCAGACTGGTAAAAGAACACAAAACAGTTCAGCATTTTTAGTGGAAAAACACATACAAATAAAATAGAATTATCTACACAAAAAACAATGACCATAAAAAAGATTGCGTTAAAAAGAAAACCATTTACAACAGAGACTCTCTGAATAGAATTTCGTAGGAACCTTTTCATCACCAAAATCACAAATGATTTGATGAAATGCACATTTGAATGAGACATAGAAGTGCTGTTATATTACAGTGTTTATATATACTTTGTATGTAGCTATGCGATAAATAACGTGGGAATTTAGCAAAATGTTATATTTTTTCTATAGCTTTATGCATTACACAGTACTAAAAATATGAAAACTTTAAGCCACACATCCCTTTTAACCGCTGACAGAAACAGAACCATTGCATCACTGATATTATATATGTAATCACCAGTTTAGCAGACTCTGCTTACCAAAGTCTCCAGATAGAAATGTACTTAAAATGCTTCTTAAGCAAATAAAGCCCTTGCCTGTCCAATGAGAATCTATGCACGAGACGCCAAAATAAAAATATATCTGGTTAGATCATAATGCAGCAGTGGAGAATGTATGTACAAACAGATAGAAATAAATAGAAAAGCTTTATATACATGCAGGGTGAATATAAAGAACAGATGTACAGAATACAGTAAATGCATGAGATATATTCCGTATAGGCGTGTTTACTGACAGAATGGAGAGGCTGTGGGGTCAAAGGTTTTGAAGACATCCCTCAAGGGCCTGTCTTTCTTCTTACTGTCTTTGTCCTGCTCATCCTCTTGAGGAGGAACCATGGGTTTGTTCCGCCGCGGGTCAGTGTAAGCAGGCCGGATCAGTCCTGCTAGTGCCTGGATAGGCAAGTTGTGCACGGCGGGAGCTGCCGCCCAAACTGGAGAGCAAGGAGATGCTGGCATCACTGTAGCCATGGGAGTAATTGATGGACAGCCACTAGTGTTGCTCTCGGAGTCATCAAGTGGATCGTCTTTTTCAACTCCTGTTCCCTGTGACGGCGAGGCATGTGGTGGAGAGCCTGGAAGCTTTGCAGACGGCTTTAGGATACTTGATTTGTTAGAGTGCTCTTCACTTTCACGTTTCGGGGAAAGTAGGCTGTGATTGCGTGGATCGTATAAACTTATCCCACCTAAAAGCGTGGTTGGGCTTTCAAGACCCGCACCCACTGAAGATGCCAGGTGGGGAGCATATGGGGGCAACTTTTCTGACTCGGGCTTAGTGGAAGCACCAACCAGTTGGTTTGAAGATCCACGGTGTAGCCGCGGGTCAGAGGCTCCTCCTCCAGATGTACTCTCCCTTATACCAGGCAGCTTGGAGTCCAGGCTTCCAGAGCGGATGATTCTGGGATCAAGAGTCTTATGAGTACGTGGGTCCAGGGGCTTGTCCGGGTGGTGGTGACGAGTATCCACAACCCTACCAAGAGGACTGCCGAGGCGCCCGACTCCCTCTTTGAAGCGGGCGGCTGCCAGACGTGGATCAGGAGGTGTTGGGGTTGCTGATGGAGGATGATCCGGTGGCGAGGAAAGACTACGGTTTAGCTGAGCATCTGCGATTAAAGGTGGGAGTGGAAGATTTATGGAGGGCTCCTGTTTGGGAATCAACAGAGGTATGAGGTCTTCTGGAGCCCAAACCACGGTTTGTGCAAACGCCGGACGCTGGAGGAGAATATCCACCCGGACGTGACTGAACTGCTTGATTTGACAGCGGGGGTCTCGCAGCGCAGCTCCAGGACTGGGATCCAACGGGATCAAGGCTGCTTGTTCCCTCAGCTCTCTCTCACATTCATCATCATCCTCTCCGGCGTGAGGTTTGCGGGACACGGCGGGGTTTGGGTGGCGATGAGGGTCAGGTTTGCAGGAGTCCAAAGGTTTCATCTTGCGTGGGTCTCTGGCAAGCCTGGGGTCCCCGACACCATCTCCAGCATCTTTTCTGGGATCTGGGGGATGCTGACGTGGGTCAGGTTTTAAGCGAGGATCGTTGGGCAAAACTCGTTCCTTCTGGAGTCTGGGGTCGGCTGGTCCCATGCTAGGCTGGTTTTTCAGCATGTCATTCTGCTTCTTTAGAGTATTAAGGATGGCTGTTACGCTACTGCCCTCTTCCTCATCACTGGAGTACCAATTAGGGGCTTCATCTAATAAACAGAAATTATATTAGAGTATGAACATTCAAATAGAATCAAACCAGAACCAGGGTTTTCATATTTTAAACCTACTTTACTAATGTGTTACTATTCCATTTTAAAATTGATTTGACTGTACAGTATATAAAACATTACGATGCTGGTTCCCTCGCTTAAGTCCAAAAGGATTTTTCTACTGGCTTCTGGATTATTGCAAAAAATGATATATATAAAAAAGCTGCAATCAACAAAAGTTTATGATTCTAACAAGTTTTGTTAATCACGATAACCTTCACAAATTAACAAAAGTTTTATTAATTTTGAAGGCTAAAAACAATCTGCAGAAGAGGAAAAGCTAAGGTTTGGCTATAAATAAACTACACCACGAATGCATTACTTCAGTGTCACTAATATTAAGCTTAACTCTTTTAGTCTTTACTTCAAATGTGAAAGTTAAAGTTAGAATATTTTGCTGTAACAGTGAATAGATAAATTTTCCTGTTTGCAGTGATTACCGGTAGGTTTAACACCCCTAGCAATCTCTGTAGTCCCACTTAAGAAACAACTTTTTACAAGACACATGAAATATCACAAGTGATGCATTACTGATTTATTTTACATTATAGAATAAAATCTGACAAGCTTGTGTTAACCACAGACCAAAAAAAAAAAAACGGGTATCTTGTTTTCCAGGTTTTAGTACATCTGCAGCACGCTGTTGTTCGGGGTTAAAGTAATATTGTTTCAAAATGTTTATGTCCAATATCCCACTCTAACCTTTCTCTCTGTTGGAAGGTGCAGACCCGTGTCCCTCCTCCCTGTGAGAGTCAGAGTCTTGCTTGTTCTGGTTGAGATGTAAAAGCAAAGCCTTCTGTACAGCCGGAAGGATGTCCTGCATCCCACTGGAATCAGCGTTACCATGTGGCTGCGAGTCCTGCATGGGTCCCTCATCTGTAGATACAATGGAAAACAGGACGTCAATAATCCATTTTTAATAAATATCATACTTTAAGGGGATCTATTAATGGAAAATACTAAGATAAGACATACCCCCTTGGGCCAGAGACTGACTGCTAAACAAATTCTTGAAAAACTCAGAGGGCATCTGGCCCATGTTTGGGAAAGGCATGTTCATTTGCATATCAGACACAGGTTGAAACAGGGGAGCCCCCTGTTGATTCAGTGTTGGACGGTTCATGTGCAGCATGTTTCCATGAAAAGCAGGCGGCTGACCTGGAGGTGGCCTCGGAGAGCACTGGCCAAAGCCTTGGGGTGGAGGAGGGCATGGTGGGCTTTGGGGCATTCCTGGACCTGTGAATGGTATTGGAGGACTTCCAATGGAGCCTGGATGAGGGGAATGGGAAGGATTGGGTGGAGAAGACATCATATTGCCAGCCTGCATATCCTCAGGGCTACTGCCAAACTGTGGACCACCTTGAAACTGTCCAGCGGGAGGAGATGTACTGTTGTAGAAATTGGGCCTGCAATGAAAACCACAATGAAACATGCTACAAATGAAAGCACAAACTACAACAGCAACTTGTTTACATAATTGTATGTAATATAACTGACACCCACTTGGGACTATTGGGGTAAAAACATTTTTCTAAAATGTTCTGTAATAATGAATAGGTAATCCATACAATGCCAATCTGAAGTAACTGTGGTTCTGAACTGTGACCTTTATGAATATAGAAATAATCATCTACTGTTTCTTTTGACTTGTAGAAATGAAAATATATTTATTGATAACAAACAAGTGAATGGGATATAAGAAAAATCTAAATGATAATGCTAGAACAGCTTATATGATATGTAAACAGACCAAACTTGACCAAATATTCTGGATGTAAACAGTAAGTGTTAAAAGGATTAAGTTAATAAATGCCAACAGTACCTTAGAGCAATCTTCTGTGCCAAGTCCACAGTAGGCTGAACTTTAATCTCAAAAAGAGAGGGGATCTTCTTGCCTCCATCCGTTGGACTTCCAGGGCCAGGAGTGGGTAACAATCCAACTCCTGGAGGTGGTTTAGGTAGTGGAGCGATTCCTTGTTTTCTCAGATCTTCTAACTCCAGCTCATCCTCATTGACTGTTTCCTCATCTATATTTAGGATCTTAAATGTGCAGCAATAATTAGGTTTCCAATGTGTGATTTATTCATTGAATGTGACATTAAGTGCTTTCAAGAGTTGATGCTAAAACATATACCTTGCTGGATGTGACAGTTTCATACCTGGACTTCTTAAAGTGCTAAAATAGCTCTAATAGAGTGGTGGAGCTATGATGTCACTTTGTAGGCAAAAACGAGGAAGCAAGTTAGCATTGTAGCACTTCCGGTTCTATCGTCCATGTCAATTGGTTTTTTGAATGGGAGTTTGGTTAAATCCCCTAAAATAAGGTCCGTGTTTCACACAAGCTCAAGAGACTTTTATGTTTGATTCTACAATATAAAACACAACAGTTACACCCCACTTGTGATTTTTTTTTTTTTTACTGTTACATTTCTTAAAAAAGACGGTTGCTAATAAGTTGCTAAATGGGACTACAGACGCTCTCTGAAACATTAAACATCATCAGGCCGAACAGTTTATCAATTTACCGTATATTCCATTTGCAGTATAATTTATAGTACAATTAATTGTAGAATTGCCCATTAATAGTTCACCACATTTTATATTGATGTTTCCGACAATGTTTTTTTTTTTTTTTTTTGCTTTGACCCGAAATGCAACCAAGTAGAAAATATATATATTAGAAAATATATAAACTGAGGATGTTCTAGAAGGTGGAATAAAATAAAATTTTATCTACCCATCCTGACAATGAAATGTGGTACTTTATTCACTCAAATAAATTTAATTTTAGCATTCCCAAAAACTCGCTCACTCTGCTGTTATTTAATAGATTAAATGCACTAGAATTTTACTAAATAGTACATGGAGACACGTTTTTGATTAAAATATTCATATTAATCAAAGATTCATTCACTTAATGCACCTTATTTACAGAAACACATGCTTTCATGTCCTTCAGTTATTATTAATTTAATTTATTCACTATACTTTTTTATTACTATTGTCTAATTTCTGTTTTAGTTTGGCTCTATTTTTGTATTATTCCAGTTTATATAAATACGATCTTGTAGCGTGGAATGAAATTCATATACAGAGTAAATCCCTTTCACTGAACGCGTTAAAAATAAATCTGAAAAGTTGTCAGGAGCAAGGCACATTATCCCAAGTTACTTAAAATTCTCAGCGGTCAGTGTGGATTTTAAATATGCATGCAGTGCATGTATTTGTGAGAAAACTGACTATTAAGTCACAAGTTAGTCCATACCTTCTCCAAAAGTCCCTTGGTAACATCAGTTAAAGGTTCATGGGAGAACTTGCAGTTGTCTCCCTGATAACACTTTGCTCCGGTGTGAAAGAACTTGCACGGATATTCACCTACACTTAAGAGTCAAGGTCCAAAATGAGTAACAAACAACAGAAATCCCTTTTCTTTTTATTGACTAATGTCATGTTATGATTATTTCCTACTGCTAATCTATAAAAATTTATGCAAGAAATGTTTTGAAAGGATATTGTGCATGTATAAACAGATATCTCCTTTGGTACAGTATCCCTGGACATAAAACTTGCACAGTTCTTTCTTCTTCTCTGGAACAACATTATCATGGTCAAACTTGCACTGGTCCCCCTGTGAAGCATTACCATCACATTACAACTGAATTTAAACAAATACTGTTTAACCCAACATGTGTGTGACAAGGGTGAAATTGGCTTACTTTGATGCATCTACCCTCAAGAAAATATTTACAAATGTGCCTCCCATTGTGTTCAACCGTATGTTGATTAATGAATTCCTGGCTCATGATTGGACGCTTCTTCTGGAAACTGGCTGGATCTTTAGAATCCTGTATGAGGACAAGACAATAACAACATGAGTGCCCAGAGATCTTACTGCAGATGGTTCACTTAAAAATGAGAAATTCTCACCCCTTCTCCTCCTCGACCACGACCCCGGCCCCAGTTCTTGCCCTTCTGTTTCTTATTCTTGTTCGGCATTCCCCGTCCCCTGCCAATGGCACCACGACCTCTACCTCGCTGCCCACCAACTACATAACAAGTGAAAGAAATTAATGAAGGAATGGCCAAAATTGCAGATTTAGTCTGTTGGGTCTTCAAATGAATTCCCACGCAGTCTTTTATTTTCTTTGTTAGTAAAGTAAACACCATACACTGCTGCTGCTGCTGTTGTTGTCCCTTCATGATTGGTCTCTTGGCCTGGTCTTTAGCCCCTCCTTTGCCATGACCAGACGACTCTTTAGCATGTTTGTATTTAGACAGCTCCTCAGAGAAATCATCCTCTTCATCATAGTCATACTTTTCTTCACTGTAGTCACTGTATCTGTCTAAATCGCTGTTCTTGTGCTGCATTGATCTTGGTGGTTTCGTGGGTTCATTTTCCCGCTGGAGATGTGGGTAGAAAAGAAAATGAACTGAAAGCTGCTGCTAATGAAATGTTAAATCCAGTACCTGACTCTGAACTGACCTGCACCAGTTCTCCATCGTGGTCACGGTATGTTCCTTTCCTCTTCTTGTTTTTAGGTCTGTCTTGTCGCTCGTGATCTGAGTCATAGCTGTCCGAGCTGGAGCCGTTGGATGATGGCGAGTGATTCTGAGTTGGAAAATGTTGAAAAAAGGTAAGAGAAAAGGTCAAAACTAGTAACAGTTGCACAAAAAAGATAGGAAAGAATGTACTTTTTGATGGTCTCGTCTCCTTCTTTTCGACCGTCGTTTTTCTTTAATTTTCCTGTGTCGCTTTCGGGAATGCCGGTGTGACTTTTCATCTTTTTCTCTGTCTTTTCCTTTCTCTTTGTCTTTCTCGACCTTTTCAGAATCCTCCATGGTTTCCTTCACTTCTTCTATGCCTATGCCTTCATCATCTATTTCTCCGTCCTCCAATTCGCCATCCTCCCTGTAAGATCAAACATGTTTGAGAATTTAATTGGATAAAACAATGAGCCAAGAAAGTGCCATCAAATCAGGGAAATAGCGAAATATACTGAGTCATATACTGAAACATGCACAGAATTAAAGGTTTGTTATGAAGTTTTAAAGACTTGAGCCAAAAATCAACCACCCACAATCCTCTAGCAAACAGAGAGAACATCCTACAAACATTAAAACAATGCATTAGCAAACACCCACAACACCATAGTGAGCTTTGCATAGGCCATCAGTAAATATATAGTTACAACTTCAAAAAAGCCATAATAAAAATATAACTAAAATCAAAAGATTAAAGTGTCTATTCTGTTCTGAAGAGCATATGCTGGATATAAACACTGCAATTTGCTTTTCTGTTCATAATATTTCAAACATAGTAATCTTTTTTTCTATATGTTTATGTAATTCTAATTATTTTGGGTAATGCCAGAGTCACATAATCAAGCAGCATAAACCTTCCTCTTAAATGCCCAATGCAAAATGAATGGAGCAGCTAACTCTTTTTGGATTACAACCAATACGGATGTGAATGTTTGAGTCAAATTCCCAAGTTTTCCAAGCATTAAAGTTTGAAGTGAGAACAAGGACACAGCAGTCTTTACTAAATTAGGCCATGATGACACTATAGAAGGAAACCAAGATCTTTGGGATTTTACATTGCTAAATGGCTTTACATACCATAATGCATGCTTTAATATGGCACTATACTACCTTAGTGTGCTTGGAAACACAAAATGATTGTTTTTACATAGTTAACACACAACATCAGTGTTTTTCAATGGGATGATGTAGTACTGGTCTGATGACTAACTTGGTGTCTTCTATGTTGAACTTTGAGGACAGATATGGAAGAAAACTCAATAATTATTACAACATAGCACATTATTACAACACTTTCTCAATATTAAACACATGAGCAATGTACTCATGTGTGAATTTAAATAATGCATAAAGAGATAAAAGGTGTTACGCTGTTGTAATCTTTAACTAGCATGGGCTAGAGTTGCAATGAGATCTTTTGCATCTGGATACTTTCAAGGTCAAGCCAGCAAACTCTTTATTCAGTAATGCATGCTATGTTTATACTGCACCATTGGAAATATTTGCAACTTTATTGCAACTTACATTACTAGGGTAAAAATGCATCTGAATTGGGGGCAAAAATTCATATTCAAGATTGAGGACATAAAAATCCTCCAAATATGGCGTAGATATTTAAAAGTGTGGGCCAAAGTTATGTTATCTGCTACCTAATTATTACAACATAGCACATTATTAAAACACATAGCACTTTCTCAATATTAAATGCATGAGCAATGTACTCGTGTAAATGTAGATAATGCACACAAAGAGATAAAAGGTGTTACGCTGATTCAAAAAGTAATCTGAAACTAGCATGGGTTGGAGTTGAAATTATTCAAGAATGAGGACATAGAAATCCTCCAAATATGGCGTAGATATTTTAAAGTGTGGGCCAAAATTATGTTATCTGCGACTTAACTTGATAAATATTTTATCTAGGCCTGTGAAGTTATGATTTCAGAAATTATGACATTTCAATTAACTCATTTAACATTATTTCTGACAATGACGTTTGATATAAATGGACAAAAAAATGTGATGTTATAAAAATTTTGATGACGAATCATGTACAATACTAGGAATGCATGAAAGAAAATAGAAATAAATAGGGTCAAAGTGGGCAGATACATTTAAGACAGACTCGGCCAACTTTAGAACCTCCCATCACTGGCTGATAATTAAAACAGCTCAACACATGGCTCACAATGCCTCAACAGTCCTGTCCTGAATTTCTACCAGACATGTTTTCCTTTTCGAAGTGGGCGGGGCTTTCCGATGGACCGTGAGTGGGCGGGGCATCGTACGCGTCGTGATCATTTACATATTCAACAGCCTTCAAGCGACTTTTTAACATTACAGTAATAATGACAAGCTACTAAAGACTTCTACAGTACATGCAGGAAAATATTATTTAGTGAACTGGGGGAAAGGCCTGTCAAACAGCGAAAACGAAGCCTAACATACTTGGAAAACCAAAATAGATGTCAAAAGATCCACATACACTCGATAGACCCACACAGTGAAGCATTTGCAGACAAGAACATGTTTACTCGACCTCTCTTGCCCTGTCAGCTCACAGTCTGTCATGTGTTTGTCAAGTACGGGGCTTGGGGGACTGGAGAAGAGGCTCACAAAAGCCATGATGGTTGGAAACGGAACTGGCCCTTCTCCTGAAGGTTTTGATATAACGTTACTGACAGTCTGGAGAAAAACTCACGGTTTACGCGTCTCAACAACACGTGAGACGCTTAACAGACATATATCCGCTCTCATGTTTACCGCTGTCTCAATACAGCTTTGATACCCTCAGCTTTGTTTGTGTCCCCGGCGGTTTCACAGATGTCTTGGTGCGAGACTGCAGACGCAGAATATTGTGTTCATGTTCGAAGGCTTTTTCTAGATCTTCCTCAGACATGGCGCCCGCAACATTTTCGTGAAAATGGCTGCGAGGATCTTGCAGAAGCACAGTGGTTCCGCCCAGTTTGTAAGCAGAGCCAATCGCTGGGTTTTCCGCCACAAAGACTCACTCTGCTATTGGTTGAAGCACTGGCGCCTAATCGCGAGAACAATTTTCTGTTAATCTATTGGCTATTGAGGATGTCATCGTTTTGAGCTCGCCGTACATGTTCTGATGACGCACTATTTATATTCTGTTTTTCTTTTCTTTTTATTTGACCAATATTATGTTTTTTTCTTAAGCAGTGCGATGTACTAAGCTCTTTTACGTGTTTTGGAAATTTCATAAACAAGAAAAAAACTAAATACATTAAAAGACTAAATATTGAACACAACTGTGCAATTCAAAAATAGCCCAATGTCTAAGTAAAACAGATGGAGCAAAATTAAACAATGTATAAGTTTAAAAGCTTAACAGAACAACTTACATTCCCAAAGTAACACCAATGTACTACATAAAGCATTTGTCATAAATAGCCCGTTTAATTTGTGTAAATGAATTATTAACAGTAAAGGTGACAATAGTGTTAAGTAGCCTATGTATGTTAGACTATGCAGAAAAAAAGTTATACAAGTTTCACTTCATTTACAAACTCTTTAAACAGTGAACAAGCTTAAACAATCACAAACTAGTATGTGAAATCTCTAGCATATATTTTTGATACCTATAGAGATAAAGACTTTGTGCATACTATACTTGAGATTCAGTTCAACACAAATATGAAAATAAAAGTATTTGTCTGTGGCTAAACTTTAATAATAATAATAGGGTTTGGAGTCACACTAGCCTTAAATACAAACCCGATTCCAAAAAAGTTGGGACGTGACATTCAGCCAAGTATGGTGACCCATACTCAGAATTTGTGCTCTGCATTTAACCCATCCGAAGTGCACACACACAGAGCAGTGAATACACACACACACTTTGAATACACACCCGGAGCAGTGGGCAGCCATTTATGCTGCGGCGCCCAGGGAGCAGTTGGGGGTTCGATGCCTTGCTCAAGGGCACCGAAGTCGTGGTATTGAAGGTGGAGAGAGAACTGTACATGCACTCTCCCCACCCACAATTCCTGCCAGCCCGGGACTCGAACTCACAACCTTTTGATTGGGCGTCCAACTCTCTAACCATTAGGCCACGACACTGTACAAATTGTGAATAAATCAGAATGCTGTGGAAGTTTCCAATTTCAATATTTTATTCAGAATACAACAGATGACATATCATGTTTAAACTGAGAAAATTCATAATTTTAAGGGAAAAATAAGTTGATTTTAAATTTCATGGCATCAACAAATCTCAAAAAAGTTGGGACAAGGCCATGTTTACCACTGTGTGGCATCCCCTCTTCTTTATATTACAGTCTGCAAACGTCTGGGGACTGAGGAGACAAGTTGCTCAAGTTTAGGAATAGGAGTGTTGTCCCATTTTTGTCTAATACAGGCTTCTAGTTGCTCAACTGTCTTAGGTCTTCTTAAGCTGCCTATGCCACATGCACTCATGCAACCCCATACAATCAGAGATGCAGGCTTCTGAACTGAGCGCTGATAACAACTTGGGTTGTCTTTGTCCTATTTAGTCCGGAAGACATGGCGTCCCAGTTTTCCAAAAATTGAGATTGATCCAGATTCTCCAGATATTTTTCGCCACAGCATTGGGGGAGTTGGTGATCCTTTGCCCCATCTTGACTTCTGAGAGACACTGCCACTCTGAGAGGCTCTTTTTATACCCAATCATGTTGCCAATTGACCTAATAAGTTTCAAATTGGTCCTCCAGCTGTTCCTCATATGTACATTTAACTTTTCCGGCCTCTTATTGCTACCTGTCCCAAGTTTTTTTGGAATGTGTAGATCTTGTGAAATACAAAATGAGCCAATATTTGGCATGACATTTCAAAATGTATCACTTTCAACATTTGATATGTTATCTATATTCTATTGTGAATAAAATAAAAGTTTATGAGATTTGTAAATCATTCAATTCCTTTTTTACTCACAATTTGTACAGCGTCCCAACTTTTTTGGAATATGGTTTGTATTTATGTTTCCTGAGAGATATTCATTAAATTCAAAGATAAAGATGCTTCTGATTCATCACTTGTGTCTTGAATCTCATCTTCGGGTGGTTTTGATGTCTTTTGCCTTATGCATATAATTAGTACAGTTAGGCACACTGGTAATACAAATCCAAGAAGAAAGGCAGCCACTGCCTTAAGTACATGTTCGGTGATTTGTGACAGAAACAAGGATTTCTCCCCTGAAAAAAAAAAAACAGAGCAAGTCTGTGTTAAGTTTTCAGATAATTTATCATTATGCTCAAATAAATTATTCATGCCCTTGTGAGTGACTTACCATAGGTTATCCTCATTTTTTCATTAATAGGTAACAGGTAACATCGTGGCCGCTCACGTTTCTAAGGCTAAGATAGGAGATCATCTGGAAAGTGCGAAAGAAAAAAAATCTTTGTGAGGGAGTATTCCAGTAGTTGATACACCAAAATAGATGGGTCTTCCTTTGTGAGTCCAGCGTACTTTAATGACGTTTGGATAAAAGCCACGCACAACACATTTAAGATATTGCTGATCCTTTTCTCCTCCAGAAGACACATATACTGCAGGTTTTGCTACATTTGAAAAGTAAGGAATTGTTTATCAAAATTGCAATGTGAAACCAACTAAAAATAAACAGAGAATATACAGTAGATGTACTTTAAACATATTTCTGCATCAAAACTACAGTATACATCCAATTTACAGTCAGTGATAGACATATACTGCAGATTTACCTGCCCTGGAGAGGGAGTTGTTGGACTTTAGGAAGACAGTTTTCACAGCAGAACACACCTTTACTAGTCTTGCCTCTTTTCTCTTAATGTATTCTTTGCTCTTTCTCTCATCTGCTAAACGTTGACCAGGTTCACTTGTAGCAACCACAGCTTCCTTCGCCAAATCCACATGCATGATGTCTCTGCCATCATACCCATAGCGCCAGAAACGGCTAACTTGCCCTTCATTATTAAATGCACATCCAATGAACTGCTGGTATGCATGTTCTTCTAAAGTAAACCAATTGCAATATTATTAATATTAAATATCTATAGATCACATGCAGGTAATTTGATGTTAAAATATGCACAGAACCTAATTGGATTTTAAACCTGTTAAGCCTTTCTCTCATAAAGAGCATATATATATATTCTCCCACACAATATTAAACGAAATATAAAAATATTTATATTGGTCAAAATGTCCTACCTGCTGCAAGGATGGTATTAAAGAAAGCCACGACGAAATGAAAAACCTGCATTTTGTTTTGTCAGCATTCACAACAATACAAGTTTCAAAAGTGAAAGTGGGTCTTTTATATTGCTGTACTCTAATGGTGCAATCAAGTTATTTTAATATTTTATTATATTTGAAATCACTCTATATGGGTCTAATTGTTAATGAACTGACAAAAATTCTTAAGGAAGAAATCATTCAAGCCTGTAAAAGGAAACCATGGAATATCAAAAGTGAAAGTATGGAAAGAAAAACTGGTCAAAACATCATGTGATTGTCAGGTGACTAATACTGGTTTTAACAGGAACACATTGGCTTTTGGTTACTTTCTGTGAACCAAACTTCGTGAATGGCAAACATGGAAATCATACAGACATTAATATTAATACTTCTGCTTCCTCCTCAGATCACTATGTGGACAGGTAAAGTTATAATTTTGCTTTGTTTTCTCATCCCTCCTCTTCAACAGGAAGTAATGCATCATTTAGACAACAGGAAGATAAGAATCTTAGCATGTGTAAATCCGTTGCATTTATTAATTTGAAAATATTGTACTGCTTAATATTAATGAATAAGTTATGTTTTTTGTTGTTGTTTTTTTTAGAGTACCAGACAGTTAATATCCTGGCCTACACAAGGATGATGGAAAATGGCACCATAGACCAGGCAGTGGTTGTTTTGGTGAATGAAGCCACATTTGCATACTTTGACCAGGCAAAAAATACATTTGTCTTGCGTCCCAGTGCAAGCGCCGGGTTCTCAGTTTTAGAAGACCGCGATCAGTCGTTCTGCATGAATGAGGTGTTAGCAGGATTTTATGCACAAACTGATTACCTGGAGAAACTCAAACAAGAAACAAATTCATCGAAAGCACTTTTGGGTAAACTGATCATTAGTTATGATATCCTTCTAAACTGACATTACATTCCTTCTATATCACAACAAATAGGAAATCTTTAAGAATTTAAATTGGGGATTGGGGATGTTTGGGGACTTTCAATGGACTTTTTTCACAATTATGGGTTGCTCAGCAGCGGTAGTCATCATAGCTGGGTTAACTTGAAGAGCAGTGAATGAGAGAATATCACAAATATATGTTTTGCATTCCCAAAAAAACAACAAAACAATGTACATCTATAACACAATTCTTTGTATTACATCAAATAACAAAAAAAAAATGTGAGGGTGTTTTCTAATGCAGCATCTATGGGAGGGACGGTAATTTGACTTCATTCTCTCTTCTGACTGCCGTAATCAGTCTCTCTCAATTTGTTTCCTTTTACTGAAAGTCATGAATACACTATTGTGGAGTTTTTCTTTTGCTATTTAAGCAAATGGGTGTGCAAAAATATATATTTGTGGTACATCCGCGGCTGCATAACCCGGAAATGTAAAATCTAAAAAAAACTATGAATTTGTTCACAAATTCGACTGAATTTTCATATGACACACACATGAACCTGAACAGGTTATTTTTTTTAATGAATTAAAAAAATTATAAAACTTTTCTTCAATCTATTCCTTTAACAACTATTTAAGTTTTCTTATTTGAATTCTTTCTTTATTTTCTCCGTAGAACGTCCTTCCGTCAATGTGTATACTAAATTTACTGAAGAACAAGGAAAAGTAAATGTCCTTTACTGCTATGCCACTGGGTTTAACCCTGGTGACATTGAAATAAACTTTTATCTAAATGGCCAAAATTCCACTGTGAAAGCAGAGACCTCTGACTTAGTGTATGGGGAAGACTGGACCTTCAAAGTGTACAAGTGTATGAATATCACCCCACAATATGGGGACGTGTACACATGTGAAGTGAGACACAGTAGTTTGGCTGAACCTAAAATGACAGAGTGGAGTAAGTGTGATCACTTTATCGGAAATGTGAAATATAAAGTTTTTGTTCAAATAGTAATATATTGATAAAATAATTAATAAAATATTTGTTTACTGTTTTTAAACTTTTCTGAAGGGCCTGAATTTTCAGCATCCACATCACATCTCTACTGGGCTTACGCACTACTTCTTGGCATCCTGTTGGGAATCATGGTATCTGTCCTGATTTTAAGAAGAGAACAGCATTCTCAATTATAATGGGGGAAAACGGAACTGCAGTACATTGTGGCTTATAGATGAGAACAGTAGGCTATCATTTATTTAGATAGAATCCATTACAATCTATAATTTAATCTTTATTCTGTAAATCCATGTTTGGCAATTTTATGCCTGGTTTCACAGACAAGGCTTAAAACCTAGTCCCAGAAAAAGAAAGAAAAGAAATGCATGTTTGAGATGTCTTTACTGAAAGCAACATGCACTGATTTTTATTAAAATGTACACCCGTATTTTATTTATTTTTATTTTTTATTTTTTATTTTTATTTTTATAAGGCGCATTTAAAACAAACGCTAATTTAACTAAGGACTAATCCTGGCTTAATAAGCACAGCCTGTGAAACCAGGCCTTAGTGTTCTTTAGTCACTTTTAAATAGTCTGTATTTATTGTCAAGGGCATTTGTAGGCATGGGGACTGTGCAAAAGGCTCAAGTGATGTGAATATGGACAGAGTATGTACAGCGAGTGTTCGTTCAGACCACGCCTTTTTTCTGACATGTTGCGACATGCCCTGGCTTGTAGAGAACGGCTGTCAGTTTAGTTTCAGTTTCAGTTGAGCTAATCTTCGCATTGTGTTCGTGTGCGTCAGTGACTACAAGTAAGTTGGAACTATATCATATAGATTATAGTTTATATTAGTAATTTATGTTAACGTTGATAGTCATTGACAGCCTTTATATCTGTTGTATGTGTGACTTATATGTTATTCCCATTGTGGTTACGTTTCGGGACATGTTTAGCACTGCTTGTTTAAGTGACTAGAGATAGTTATTCAGTTAACTAAATTGTGTTTATGGAAGTAATATTGATGTGTATTTCCTTTCATTTAGAACCACACCTACACTGTAAAACCATAAGAAATAGTGCCTGTGCATCGCATCTGTATTCCCAAAGTGTGCATCTGTATTCCAGAAGTGATATATCTGTATTCCAAAGTGATATATTAAAGCCTTCAACATATATCTCTGCCTTCCGTGTCCTGACTAGACACCCCATATCGTTGACTAATTTTCATAACCAGAGCCCCACTACAATTTATGGTCCTTCGAGCCGGATAGTGTCAATGATATGGCAACCAGTAAAGAAGGAATCAGCCTCCCTGTTTCGCCAGTGCGCCCCAAACGCTCACTGCAACGCCCAAGATATCTGGATGATTTTTTAGTCGAATATTCAGATCAGCATAGCTTAGCGCAGATGCACAGGCACGAAGAGGAGAGGGAGCTACGCAGTCCTGCTAGAAGCATATCCTCAATGTCACCAATGCATAATGCAAATGAAGCCATTGTTCATCAAGCCTTGGAGACAGCGCGGCAACAGAGTGAAACTGCTAAGAAACAAACAGAGCTTTTGGAGTTTTTCCTGCAGCATCATTCCCCTCGGACCTCAGCTCAGTCGTCAAGGAGGTCATCACGGCATCAGACCCCAGTACGCCAACTCTACCCAGACAGAGGAGGTGAACCACAGCCTTTGCCAACCCTTGTTCCTCACCAACACAGAACTGAGGATCACCCAAGTGTAGCTGCAGAACTAACCCATCAGCTAGAACAAATGACACTTCCTCCGTCTCTCAGCCGAGTCACTCAACCCCCTCAGCATACGCTCGTTCCACGCTATGGTGTTCAAGCTATCAAGCAGGATTCTGAACATGATCCACCAGCTCACCTTCAGCCCAGTTATCCCAGAGAGTCAACCCAGGGTCTACAGCCATCAGTAGGCTTATTAAGAAATGCCACATCATATAGCTCACTCTCGTCCTACCCTATATCGGGTAATTGTGAGCCCAGTGCAGCGGCACCCGGCAGCCAATACGAGAAAGGTAGGGAGCCTCAGTTGGAAAATCCACATCTGGTGCCACCTGAGCCTCATACATCACATCTCTCACATGTGGCTCCTCCCAGATCGCTACATGGAAATCCAGCTTTCGATCAGATGATGCCTTTACCCGTGCACCAGTCAATACCTCAGCCTCCTTATGTACCCCAACCTTTCTACCAAGGGAATCCAGCCATGCTGGCCCATTATCCATCCACTGGATATCAGCATACACCCCCCAATATAGAAGGCCCAACATTTCCTGACTTTACCAAGGAGGACAGAGCTCAATATGTGGAGCTACGCCTTTCCCTTAGTACACTCCTCCATCCTTCTCAGTCCGAGCATTACAAGTATGCCATCTTGCTGAAGCATGTCAAGGTGCCACATGCACATCGCCTAGTGCTAGCTCATGCAGAGTCTAGTATGCCCTACTCTGAAGCTCTGAAAGCACTGGATGAACGCTATGGACGTCCATATCAGTTTGTGCTGAAGGAGATAGAGGACATGGAACGTCTACCCCCCATCCGAGATGATAGAGCTCTCGACGAGTTCTCCATCAGAGTGCAGTCGCTGGTAGGGATGCTGAAAGCTGTCCGAGGTGAAGGCCATGAGGAACTCCACTGCGGCTCCAATGTGAAGCGACTTCTAAGCAGGCTCCCCAAGCACCAGCAAGAGAGATTTCGTCGTCAACAGTATAGGAAGGACCCGGATAAACTGAAGCTAACGCTCATTGAATTTTCAGAGTGGCTGAAGGCAGAAGTCAGATGCCTGGACATTGAGCCCTCACTTCAAGCTCACAGTGAGAAGGATAAGAGGGAATTTAAGCAGCAGAAGTCCAAGGTTAAGATTACTACGGTTATGCATGGGATAGACAGTTCAAGTAACCATCCATCCGACACGCCCTCTCAAGCAGCTCATTCTATGCGAACCCAAGGGAAGGGTAAGATATCCTGCCCTTACTGTGAGGCAGAACACTACCTCAGCCAATGTGAGAGCTTCGCTAGACTTACCAAATCAGAGATGGTGGACTGGATTAAAGTCAAGAGGAGGTGCTGGAGATGTGGACGTTCTCACCTAGCTTCTGCTTGTGACCTCAAGAAGCCGTGTCGCCTTTGTAAGTCGAAACACCTCTCTGTCCTTCACGAGGTCAACCAGAGGAGTGGGAACGAGCCCACCATCACATCGGCGGCAGAGACTCACTACCTGGATCAGCCAAATAGATATAGCCAGGTGCTGTTAAAGATTGTCAGAGTCAATTTGCAATACCAGGATAAAGTGCTTGACACGTATGCAGTGCTGGATGATGGCTCTGAGAGAACCATTCTGCTTTCGTCTGCAGCACGCCACCTAGGAGTACAGGGTCAAGTAGAAGACCTCACACTCCGTACTATCCGCCAAGACATCAAGATACTGTCAGGCTCACGTGTGTCCTTTACGATCACTCCAGCTTCCCAACCAACAAAAAGGTTCTCCATTCAAGGCGCATTCACAGGTGAACACCTAGGCCTCTCTCAGTACAGTTACCCGGTTACCCAGCTCCAGAGAAGATATCGCCATCTACGAGGTCTGGCAATCCCACCCATCGATGGTGTTCAGCCAACCCTCCTGATTGGATCGGATAATGCTGATCTGATCGTTCCGATTGAGCCAGTGCATCTTGGTCCCCCTGGTGGTCCTGCAGCAGTCAAGACTAAGCTCGGTTGGACACTTCAGGGTCCAGCAAAATACCTGCAGCAACAGCTTCCCCCCACACAGTGCTTGTTCACCACAGTTTCCTCCCCTTCTGCTGAGCTGTTCAGTCAAGTTGAACGGTTGTGGCAGTTAGATACACTACCTTTCAAAAGTGAGAGATTGGTGACCAGATCCAGACAGGACAAGTACTCAGTGGACCTATTAGAGGCCGAGACCATCCGTGTAGAAGTAAACGGAGTGCATCGGTACGCTACACCCCTTCTACGAGTCCCAAACATGCCCAAGCTGCAAGTTTCAAAGGAAGTCGTGATGAAGAACCTGCGAAACACAGAGAAGAGGTTAGTACAAGATCCACTGCGTGCATCTACCTACCAGGAGGAGATCAAGAAACTTGAGATTGCTGGGTACGCCACCAAGATTGACTTCTGTGAGGTGGACTCATCCAAGGAGTCGTGGTTTCTGCCCCATCACATGGTCAGACACAATGGCAAGGAGCGGATTGTTTTCAACTGCAGCTTCCAGCTTGGCAGACAAAGTTTGAATAACTACCTCCTTCCTCGTCCAGCCTTAGGACCCTCACTCCTTGGAGTCCTCCTGCGCTTCAGGGAGCATCGAGTCGCAGTAAGTGGAGACATTAAAGGGATGTTTCACCAGGTCCGCCTGCTGGACAGAGACAAGCCTTTGCTGAGGTTCCTTTGGAGGGATCTAAAAACGGACAAACAGCCATCAGTGTACCAGTGGGAGGTTCTGCCGTTCGGGACGACGTGCAGTCCCTGCTGCGCGATCTTTGCTCTTCAGAAACACATCAATGAGTCAAGTCAATCAGGAGAAAATGTCCGCCACAGTGTGGAACAGTGTTTCTACGTCGACAATTGCCTGCAGAGTCTACCCACCGTAGTAGAAGCCAGGAACCTCGTGACGAAGCTTAGAACCATTCTAGCTGCAGGTGGCTTCGATATTCGTCAATGGGCCAGTAACCAGCCAGAGGTGATTCGCAACTTGCCTAAGGAAGCCAAGTCTGACAGCAGCGAAAGATGGGTTTCTCAGACGCATGGTGAAGCTCAAGAAATGACGCTAGGCCTCAGTTGGCACTTCATGGAGGATACACTCCATTACAGGCATCGCCCGGTTTTCCCAAGCCAGACGACCATGCGAAATATCTATAAGATATTAGCAAGCCAGTATGATCCCCTAGGTCATATCCTGCCTTTCACGACAAGGGCCAAAGTTTTGGTCCAGAGACTGTGGGCCAAAGACCGCGACTGGGATGACCCAAACTTACCGGTCGACCTCCTGCAAGCCTGGACTTCATGGGAAGAAGAGCTCCCTCAGCTCTCAACGGTTAGTCTCACCCGGAGTTACTTCCCACTGGACGTGGATGTAAGTGCCATCACCCTCGAGCTTCATGTATTCTGTGATGCATCAGAGTCCGCCTACGGGTCAGTTGCTTACCTACGTGGTGAGGATCCTCATGGCCAAGTCCATGTAGCCTTTGTGCTGGCACGTTCAAGAGTGGCACCGAAGAAACAACAGTCAATGCCACGCCTTGAGCTCTGTGCCGCCCTTACCGGAGCTCAGCTTGCCCAGATGATCCAGAGAGAGCTCACCCTTCAGTTGAGGGACACAGTGCTGTGGTCTGACTCCACCACAGTACTTGCCTGGATACAGTCAGAGTCCTGCAGATACAAGGTGTTTGTAGGGACTCGTGTATCTGAGATTCAGGAGCTGACGGATCACCGGTCATGGAGGTATGTGGACACACAGAATAACCCCGCGGATGCTATCACCAGAGGGATGACACTATCCGACCTAGCCAAGCCAAACCAATTCAGCCAAGGTCCTGCCTTCCTTCGGCTATCACGTGAAAGATGGCCAGCCACAACTTCTTTCGTGGAGGTCACAGATGAGACAGAGATGAAGAGGTCTGCGTTCTGTGGCATTATGTCAGCCATTACGGCTCCAGAGATCCCAGCCACTGAAGACCACTCTACCTTCGAAGATCTCCTTGAGGCAACGAGTAGGTCACTGCATGGGGCGGCCTCCCAATCAAGCGCCCTCAGTGCAGATGACTACGCAGAAGCAGAACTCAGAACTCAGAATCCTTCAGAGAGCACAATATGATAGCTTTCCAGACGAAGTCAAGTGCCTACAAACAGGGAAAGCACTTCCATCCAGCAGTAGGCTCTTGTCACTTGCTCCAGAGTACGATGTCTCTAGGGGCCTTATCCGAGTAGGTGGTAGGCTGCGCCGTTCTACTAGTCTGGAAGATGATGTCGTACACCCAATTGTGCTGGAACCCAAGCACCATATTACCAAACTTATCATACGACAGTACGACAACAAGTTACACCATTCTGGATCGGAGAGGGTCTTCGCAGAGCTCAGGCGCAAGTTTTGGATCCTCCAAGGCCGAGAAGCTGTGCGTCGTCATCAGAGATCCTGCCCGGAGTGCCAGAAATGGAGAGCAAAGCCTACGATTCCTAAGATGGCAGATCTGCCCCCTTGTCGTCTCCGCCTCCTGAAGCCTCCATTTTATTCAACAGGAGTAGACTGCTTTGGCCCATTCCAGGTCAAGCGAGGTCGGAGTATGGAAAAGAGATGGGGAATTGTTTTTAAGTGTATGACCACCAGGTGCATTCACCTCGATGTGCTGCCCAACATGGATACCGACTCGTTCCTTATGTCACTCAGAAGGTTCGTGGCTAGACGGGGAACTCCCTTCGAGCTTCTCTCTGACTGTGGGACCAACTTCCACGGAGGGGAGCACGAGCTCAAGGCAAGTTTTGAGGCCATGTGTGTGGAGCTGCAGACTAAGTTGGCTAAGCACCAGATCCGTTTCCAGTTCAACCCACCAAATGCACCTCACTTTGGTGGAGCCTGGGAGCGGGAAGTCAGATCCATTAAGGCTGCACTCTATGTTACTCTGGGAGCACAGACAGTGAACGAAAACGTCTTGCAGACAGTCCTGATTGAGGTGGAGGGAATCCTCAACTCCAAGCCACTGGGCTATGTGTCGACAGATGTAGCCGATGTGGATCCCGTGACCCCCAATTACCTCCTCATGGGGCGGCCCGACTCTTCGCTTCCTCAGGTGGTGTACCCTGAGTCTGAGATTCTCAGTCGAAGAAGATGGCGGCACAGTCAGGTGTTAGCTGACCAGTTTTGGACGCATTTCATACGGAACTACTTGCCTTTCTTGCAATCAAGGCAGAAATGGGTAAAGGACACAGAGAACCTCACTGTGGGTACAGTGGTGATGGTAATTGACCAAAGGTTACCTCGTGCACTGTGGCCCGTGGGACGAGTCACAAAGACCATTAGGAGTGTCGATGGGAAAGTGAGGACTGCCGAGGTGCAGGTAGATGGGAGGACCTACACCAGACCAGTGGCCAAGCTCATTGAGCTGCCAGCCATACCGGATAATGCCTCGACAGCAGCTCCTGTGGATAGTTGAGCCTCTCCAGGAGATAATTCACACCGTGAATTATGGGGCGGCTGTGCAAAAGGCTCAAGTGATGTGAATATGGACAGAGTATGTACAGCGAGTGTTCGTTCAGACCACGCCTTTTTTCTGACATGTTGCGACATGCCCTGGCTTGTAGAGAACGGCTGTCAGTTTAGTTTCAGTTTCAGTTGAGCTAATCTTCGCATTGTGTTCGTGTGCGTCAGTGACTACAAGTAAGTTGGAACTATATCATATAGATTATAGTTTATATTAGTAATTTATGTTAACGTTGATAGTCATTGACAGCCTTTATATCTGTTGTATGTGTGACTTATATGTTATTCCCATTGTGGTTACGTTTCGGGACATGTTTAGCACTGCTTGTTTAAGTGACTAGAGATAGTTATACAGTTAACTAAATTGTGTTTATGGAAGTAATATTGATGTGTATTTCCTTTCATTTAGAACCACACCTACACTGTAAAACCATAAGAAATAGTGCCTGTGCATCGCATCTGTATTCCCAAAGTGTGCATCTGTATTCCAGAAGTGATATATCTGTATTCCAAAGTGATATATTAAAGCCTTCAACATATATCTCTGCCTTCCGTGTCCTGACTAGACACCCCATATCGTTGACTAATTTTCATAACCAGAGCCCCACTACAGGGACAAGGGTGTCTGCTCCAGAAAAATAAATAAATAATAAAATAATAAACAAGGTATTTTATTTTTTTGCTCACTAGACGTACATGCCTAGGTCAGAGATGCAAACGGGATTGGGGGAATGCTCCACACGGAATTTCTTTTAAAGATATCTGCTTTACATGCTCATTTGTAGTCACTTTAAGGTTTTTGTTATTATTTTTATTAAGCGGGACTTTTAGTTTGACGGTGCTGAGAAAGTCATTGTTAACAGTTCTTTCATACGGGTAGAAGTCTGTCTAATAATCAGATAGAACGTTTAAACAAAGAAATTAACATATACAAAAAGTATTATAATGATTGCTTTTATGGGATTAGTAATAGAAAGACAAACATTAAAATACTTTATCTTTTGCCGTAAGTATTAAGCAACGCATTTATATGATTTAAACAAATCTTTGAATGGCTAATGAATATTTATTTTGACAAACCTTGCAAACTTAGTCGAATCCATCTGTGAGATTTTGTGAAGTGTGTATCCAGCATGATCGTGTATTCTCTGCGTGATGGTCAGTCCGTGTGAATTGAATTCTTTAAACTTTAAACTCGTGATTTCAAATTATGCTGCACTTAATGCATTTGCCCACTATTCATGTCATGTTCACTGTGTGCCAGAGGTGGGTATAGAGTTCCCAAAAACTGTACTCAAGTAAAAGTAAAAGTACTTCTAGAAATATTTACTCAAGTTAAAGTAAAAGTACTAGTCTGAATAGTTACTTGAGTAAGAGTAAAAAAGTATCGGATAAAAAATCTACTCAGTTAGTTACTAGTTACTTTGGGTCATATATACTGAACCTATTTTTATTTAGATATATAGATAAAATGTATGCAATGTATGTGTGTGTTTATAAATATATATATATATTTCATCAACCTTTACTCAAGTCTTCAATGTCACATAATCCTTCAGAGATCATTACAATATGTTGATTTACTATCAATGATGTTCTTTTTATCATAATCCTAAACAAAATGTCACAGGTTCCAAAAAAATATTAAGCAGCAAAACTGTTTCCAGCACTGGTAATAAATCAATATATTAGAATTATATTTTGAATGATCATAACTCTGAAAACTGGAGTAACAGCTGATGAAAATTCGGATTTGCATCACGAAATAAATTATATGTCTTTTTCTCAAGGGCCAAAATTTTCAGTCCCCACATAAAATCTGTACTGGGCTTATGCACTACCTCTCGACATCCTTTTTGGAATCATGGTATCTGCCCTTATTTTAATTACAGTGGTGCTTTGAAAAACTGAACTGAATCATTTTGGTACAATTCATCACAACATTCTTAAATTATTTCATTTGAATATTAATTCTGCAGATATCCGTGTTTACATGTTTTAGTGTCATTTAGTCACTTAAAAATTTTATTAATTATTAATTATTGATTATTCTATATTCACTGTGCAAGGCCCAACCTGAACAGCTGGTGGCAGCAAAAACACAAAAAATTGACATTGCGACATAGATCCTCCTCCCAGCCCCACCATACATACGCAGATCTGCACTGTAGTGACATTTTCATGGACGAATGAATGCTGCTCTCTTGGAGGAATCCCCGCTTTGCGAATCGGTTCAATCGAATCATTTACAAGAATCATTCCACAAGAACAACTCGCGAATCAGTCTTCACGACTCCACAGGCGCTCGCGTCTTCAGGAGGAGAACAGGAGCATCTTTACTCACTTCTGCAACAGTTTATCAAACATTTCCTCCCAGGCTTGTTTCTACGACTATTAGACTGCACAGCTTGGAACCGTAAACACACTTGAGGATTAAAAACAAAAGACACAAGAAGAAAATTCAGCGATTTTATAGAGACTCAGATATAGAAGGATGAAGTTATCGTGCACAGTTTTTCTCCTGCTCAATTTTTTATCAATGTACGACTGTAATGATGAAGCGCAGGCGAGTATACGTGTATATTTATAATTATATGGATTTTTATGTGACATAATTAATAACTACAATATTTATATGAATATACAATTATAATGCGTAAATAGTCAATTATATTAGTGCTTTATATGATTTTATATATCGCAAAAAATCTACTTATCGAACGAAGTCTCAATTACAAACCTTTGCCAAACTTGGCATACAGTAGATAAAAGAATTTGAATGAATATATTGTATGGTATTTTGTTTTGTGAGTTTCCAGAAGTAGGCTACTGGAATATGGCATTTCTTCATCAGTTTTGCTCAATGGTTTTTAGTTAATAGGGGATTTGATGATTTTTGGTGGATTTATGAAGTCAGTTCTTCTTAAGTTAACATAGGTGTAATTTAAAAAAAAAATCTTATTTATCTTTCTTCAACCAATTTCTGTTCAAATTTAGCTTTTTTTTGTCTTCACATTAAATTCCACTTGCATAGATAAAGGTTTATGCAAATTACTTCAATGTCATTGAGGCATTTCAAGTGAGTGTTCAAAAGTGTTAGCTATATAATTAAATATGTCGGATGCATTTTTGTCTTTTATCCAGATTAGCACTGCCTTTATTTACCATGGCATAGAGCTTAGTGAAAGGCCAATACATTTCCTCTTTCCTCTAACGAGACTGTATTCAACTGCCATGAATAACATACAGGAGACCAGCGTTTTGGACAGAGGTCTTAGAGACATCTGCCCAACAGCTTTCTGTTAAACTGCCATCAAGCATCTGAAGAGAAAAAGCAAGAATTAGTCTCTTGCATGTGGTTCCTAGAGGTTGCCCACTGACCGAATGCACGGTCCAAATGCATCGCTTCTGATAAATTGTTGCTGGAGTAATATTTGTGTTTCCAAGGGAACTCGGTTGTGTGCTGGCACGCCAATGAGCTGCTAAACACTGGCCTGAGCTTTCATGTCATGCCCCACAGGAGTCCCTGTGCCTTAATGCATGACATCACCCACAACATCTGGCCTTGATCATTCATGTGTGCCATTTTTCATTTTCATACAAAGCTAACGTTTAGTGGGAATGTTCCTTGCAATCGTTTTGGACGTCCAATATCTTCTCCATTTATGAGCTTGTGTTCGGGCGAATCTGTAATTTAGGGATAACTGCTTGCCATCAAATTGTAACCAGGTGCTCGGATGGTTGTGCTTTTTTTACCTCAGGGTTGTATGGATAAGCATAGAGTGATGGGGATACTGCGTCAAATGGAGAAGTTTCTTAAAGGACAGGAGATACGATTCACAGAAGGGCTTCGGATTATGAAGTCCAAGCTCACCAACCTTCAAAACTCAGTGTCCAAGCTCCCACAAGCAGACCAGTCCTCATGTAAGTGCAATAACACATTCACATTCATATCTCATTATATCAATAAACGCTGTGAATGTGGAGTCTCTTCTTTCCTAAATGTGCATGTTTATTTCTGACTTACTGATTCCACATAGAGCAGGTGTGTGTGATGTCATGCAGGCATCTGGAGCTGCTGATGTCATAGTTGTAAAACACATCAAAGTGGAATATGAAAGATGTAAATCTGAAGGCTGCTTCAGATTTGAGGCCAGCGCTGTTATTGTTTTAGAACTAAAACTATCAAAAAATAGCTTTTAATAAAGCTGAAATGTAAAATATAAATATTAGATATTAAAAACTAAACTAAAAAAAAATTGTGCAGTGTAGTGTATTTATACTCAGAAATTGCTAGTAAATAATATTTACAAAAAGACAGAGAAATTTAATTGAATTAGACATGAAATGATCAAGTAGAAAGACTAAAATAGTATTTTTTTGTAAAATGTACTCCAATAATCTGTTTTATTCACAGCTTCAAAATTTTTTTTTTTTTTTTTTTTTTTTTACAATTTAACTGAAATAGTTAAGGTTTTGAAATGAAGCAATAAAATTACTAAAACTAAAACTGACATACAATAAAGCTAAATAGAAATATAAAAAATCTAACATAAAATTACTAAAATGTAAACTGCTAATTTACAATGTAAATATATAAGATAATATTTAATTAAAACTGAAATAGTCTATAATAATAACAATAATAATCAAAGAAATTAATAAATAAATATGCAAGCTGCCATTAATTGGAAGATGAAAATTCTTAAGGTGAAGCCACATTTAGCGTTGCTCTGCAAAATTGCTATTGACAATGGAAAGTGGGCATTTTTGCATGGAAAATGTACCTCAGTACAGTATAGTAAATTTGTACTTCAGTGTACTTCAGTATTTATAATTCAACTGAAATATATATATATATATACAGTGTATATAAAAAAAAAAAACTTCATGCATTTCCAGTGAACATAAAAACTCTGCACCTTTAGCCCCCCCAAACAAAATTGAGAAAATAATGATTGTTCTCAAACAGGTTTCCTGCAGTTGGTCAATGTTGCTGCATCAAGATGCAAATAGATCTTCGTTATGATGGTGTTTTTGCATACTAAGCTAGGATAGGAGACAATATTTGACCACAGAAATAAAAAAAAGCTACAGTTCATTTAAATATTGTTTTGAGTCATACACTCTCTCATGTATCTGCGCTCTGCAAAATGGCTTTGTTGAATGAAAGAGCTTGTGTCAGTTGGCAACAAAAGTATCCAGTCAATAAAAAATGTTGTTTTGGGAAGTCATTCTTGCATAGAGGATTTATTAATCCTAATAAACGAGCCTCAGAACTCCAACAAATCAAAGATCTCTCAAATTCTATTTGGATTTTAAAAGCATGAAATGACTTCCTTCCTTTAAAATCAGTGGTCTGGCTGCTTCTTCAGGTTTGGAAAGGAGTCCAAGCTCTGGATTACGCTCATCGCTCTACGGATGATGTGAACGGGTCGGATGTGTAGCTGTCATTTGGCCCAAGCTACTGACAGTTCATGAACCAGGGTTGATGGCAGGAATCATCAGTTACTTTGGCATTTGTAGCAGCCAGTGCTTGAGAGGAAAAAAAATATGTAGATTATTTGAGAAACTCACCAGCCTGTGAAATCTGAATTGTTAAAATATATATATATATATTTATATATATATATACACACCACTTAAAAAAAAACATATACTCTTTTTTAATTAATAATCCAACATGCATGCATTTTTTTTCCATATTACATAAAACAGATATTTAAGATAAAAAAAAAAACTGTATTATTTTAGTCTCATTCAGATACTATTATAGTTTTTATGGATATTTAAACTACTGTATATATATTTAACATTTTTTACTTTACCTTTAAATGTTATGTTTTAGTCGCTTTGTTGTGTGTTTTTGTCATGTCTATATTTTCATTAATTTAATTTCAAAAATATTTTATATATATATATATATATATATATATATATATATATATATATATATATATATTTATATATATTTATATATATATATATATATATATATATATATATATATATATATATATATATATATATATATATATATAGAAAAGGTTTATTTTAATTCATTATTTATTTATTTATTTATTTAATTATTTAGGTTTTAGCTATAACATTTTTTGGCTTTAACTAGAAAAGCTTGAGAAATAAGAGGTTTTAAAGACATTTCATCATTTTGATTTTCTCTTTTTGGTGCATGGATTGTTTACCTTAATTACCCATAAACAACATACAAGCACCAGGCCTTGTTTTCGTCTACGGTCCATGTGGTATTCTTCCTATTCTTCTATTCTTGTCTGTATAAAATGAGGCATTTCCCATCTTTTCCCATGACAGTTCCCACATTCAGTAACACATGCATGCCTTCAAGCAATATAACCCAGCATTTCAGCATTCAGCGAGACTTCGGTTCCTCATGTAAGTCTGTTCTACTCTGACATTCCCCTCTCTGTATGTCTGTTTGTCCTCTCATGTCATCTTTAGCTCAATCCTCATGTCCAACTCTGGTGGCTCCGGCCCACGGGAGGAAGTTTGGCTCAAAATACCTGGTGGGTCATGAGGTCCATTTCACGTGTTCTCAGGGTTATCGCATGATAGGACCGGGAACACGCGTGTGCCAGGAGAACGGTACCTGGAGCGGAGTCAGCGTCGTCTGTAAAGGTGGGTCAAAAGCTTTAAATGAATGTGTATCATACACTGTATCTGGTGGAACCTCAACACAAGTGAACTTCACTACAGTACATAGAGACACTGTACACAAACACCAGTAAATGAGACAAAACAAGAGACTGTCTTGACTTCATTTGAATTAATTCAACAAATTCAGGATCAGAAACAGAACAGAAACCAACAACTGTCTTGATTAGTGAGTCACTGAATCATTCAAGATCGCTGATTGTTGAAACAAGTGGCTGCCTTTATGAGAGTGTCAACCTCTTTGCAAAATGCTGATTAGTTCAGGAATGAATCAAGCATTTGATTCATTCCGGAAAGAATCACTCAATCAATCATGCAATCGATTCTTTCAAGAACACACCTTAATTCAGCAAGTCAAAAGTGGGTGCCTTTAATGAATGATTCATTGATTCAGCTGATTCACTCAAAAACGTTAATGTGTTCAGTAATGAAAAGTGAATTAAGTGAATCATTGAATCAGTGAAAGGCATTTCTAATCTCTCTTAAGTACCCATCAAAAAGTGCCTTCATGTTGTAATATATATTTTTTAATACTTTTATTTATGTATATAATGGTCTTTTCCTACAATACTGTGTGTTGCTGATTCTCAAGCTCTGCTTGTGGTATAAAGAGCTGATTCATCGCGGACACAAAAATGAAAGAACACATTAGCAAGATTTGTTTGCAATGAATTTTATATCAATTTTATGCAATCCAGCACAATTTTTTTTGGTTTCTGTTTTAAAGGATCCCATTATGTTGTGAGAAACCCATACAAACGATTCAGTGCATGAGTGAACTGTGCAAATGAATCAATCTGAATCGCAAACTATTTCTCTCCTTTTTCCAAACCCATTTGAATGATTACATTAATAGGGATTGATTCACAAAACAGCTGATAGAACCACACAACATGATTGCCAAACTATCATAGTACATAAAAAAAAAATATATATATATATATATATGTATGTATGTATGCATGTATGTATATATATATGTATGTATATATATATTATTCTTGAACTGAAAAGATTAAAGACTCTTGCAACCGAGAATTGTTTTAAATGGTAATGTTGAAGTGGATTAGAAACACAAAAACCAGATAAAGAATCATGTATCATCATCATACATAGCCCACAGATTCACCATGTAACTATATCTGTGTTATTGAGCAGAATTCCTGGACTAAGACACAGAGACTACCATTTTATTGTTGTATTGTGAGCTGGCTAATCTGAAATCCCATTCAGGG
Organism: Carassius carassius; assembly: GCF_963082965.1. NCBI lineage: Eukaryota > Metazoa > Chordata > Actinopteri > Cypriniformes > Cyprinidae > Carassius > Carassius carassius. Next base: position 3,039,659 of record NC_081768.1, read on the forward strand.
TGACAGTACTGAGATAAAGCCTGAATAGCAGCGCTTGTGAAAGAAAGTGACTGTGAACGCCACAGCTAGCAAAAGCAGCACTACACACACAGTTACACACAGGCAGAAAGATAAGGAGCGCTGAAGAAAGAGATGCATTCTTCACTCTTGAGCTGCACTGAATGAAGCTATCGTTAAAGAAGCATTAAATGTCCCGAAACACCTGTACTTGCATTCCTGTCCATGGTGCGTCTCAATGACCTTCATGCTTTGGCTTCAGCTGGCTACTGTAAAAAGAGCCAGCTTCATACCTCATGTTTCAACTCGGTCTGAAAATACACTAGCGCTCAAAAGATTGGACACTTGACTGAAAACATGTTTCTGCTCAGGGTTTTAAAAAAAAATAATCTAAAATCACTGTTATTTGAACATTTTCGTTACTTGAAAAAAAAAAAGAACTTATGTTTAAAAATGTTTACATTTTGAGCTCAAAAGCAGATATGTGAAGCAGTGTTGTTTTATTATTATTTATACACTATTATAGTATTTAGTTTCAGTAGTTTTGTATGTGCATTTATAATTTACTTTTTTTTTTGTATATCTTTCTGTTCAGCCTTATTTTTATTACACTTTTTGTTTTAATCAATTTAATACTTCATCTTACACTTATGCCAATGCAACATACTCTACTAATATTTATATTTGTTCTCTGCTATATTTTAATGAACACAAATGATTTTTAATAGTGTTATGTGAAATTGAGGTGAAGAAATAAAATAAACCCAAATAAAATGTAATAAAAACTAGTAAAAAGACAACAAAGTAACTGAAACTTTAAATAACATTCAAATGAATATACAAATAAATAAAAACTATAATAATCTCTCAATGATACTAAAATAACACTGCAAAGGTAATGCTTTATAAAAAGGTTTGTTAACTGCATTACTTGAACTAATAATTAACAGTTTTAACTAACATCAACAAAGATGAATAAATACTGTAAAAAAATAAATAAATAAAAAAGTATTGCACATTATTAATGTTAGCTAGTGCATTAACTAATTTTAACTAATAGGACCTTATTGTAAAGTGTTATCACATTTTGAAAAAAATGGCTGAAACCAGCATTATGTGTGAGTATGAAAACACATTTTTACCAATAGTAAATAACTATTAATTATTATTATTATTATTAATAATAAATCAACCAATCATTTAGAAAAGGTTGTGGCTGTAATAATATATTTTTCATTAATGCATATCTCAAAATTCACCTTATCTGTTTTATTTTTTTCACTCTGAAGCAGAAAGAGGCCTTCATAAGATAACTCATATTCCTTCTTAAATAGTATTCAAAAGCATCCCAGGATGCACCTCATGAGCAGAGCTGTAATCTAAGCAGAAGCAGCTCAAACGTACTTCTCATTTCTCACATGTTTAGCTCACCACATCACACTTCCATCTGTGGTATTTCATAACTTTGACACTTTACTATTATCCAAAATGAGAAAATATGAATAAAGAATAAACAGACTGGCAGTGTACAGCACTCTGTGTTTTGTATGAAGTCTCAGAGGTCAGTGGTTAAGCTCACACACATCTCATTAAGCCGGCCCATGCTCCAATAGCACGCAACTATGCTAAGCATGCTATTGATGACTTCCTTTAATATCGCTGCTGGCAGCATTCGGGACATTCCAAGTGGTACAGTGGGATGGGTGTGTGTTTGAAAGGGTGTGTGTTTGAGAGAGAGTTTAGGTTTAAACCCTGCACAGACCGTGTAATGTCTATGTTTCTGCAGGCGGGGTAAGTCTGTCTATTTTGAGAGTTTTGAGGTATACGAAAGCACCTTTCAGAGTTGGTGAAATAACATAGCTATGTACCTAGGCAGTTTTGAAATATGTTGGGGACTGCAAATTCTTGCACTTAAGCCTCCTGGGAAAGAAAATAAACAGGAGAGGGATCGTGAGCGCTGTTGTCGAAGAAACATTCCTTTGGCCGAAAAGTTAAAACTTTTTTCTCATTCACTCTCAATGTCTTTCTACTTCCTTATGTCTGATGTCCAACGTGCTGTATTTCTATTTTTCTTTTCGTGTGGATTTCTTTTCACACTGGATTTTCCCCTGTAGAAGTACAGATCTAACTTGAAAGCAATTGTGGCACAATGTTGAATACTACAGAAAATAATTTAGACTTGCTGACTTGGTAACAGAAATAAAGACAAACACAAAAGGAAAAAGTCTAGATGCATAATGGTAATGAGCATTTGTGTCTAAACGCAAAACATCTGAAAGGTATGAAACAGGCTGCATTTTCTTTATGACAAATATAATTTATTTACTTTATATTTTAGTGTCATATTTCATCCCAAAATCAAAAGGAAAAAAAACAACGAATAAATAATAATAATAATAATGCATTTTTAATAAATTTAATTAATTTAATTACTGTAATGTGATATATATATATATATATATATATATATATATATATATATATATATATATATATATATAAATTATATTTATATTTATTTATATTTATTTTTATTTTGTTTATCCATAAGAATAATCTTCACTTATTTCTTAATGCAATTCTCTTCAGTTATCTTCATATTAATGCTATTGCTAACAAACACTTTTAAAAACTTGTTTTTGTCAATTCAAATATAGCAGAGATAAAATATAAATATTTGATATACAAATAGTCAATATTTCAATTACTATGTTGACTTTGCACAAACCTAAAAAAAAAAACTAAGTTTGAAGTAATAAAATTATTTAAAACAAAACTGAAATAAAAAATAAAGCTATAAATAGAAATATTAAAAGTATAAATCCACAAGTACAATAATAGTGTATAAATTATACTAAAATAAATAACACTGCTTCACATATCAGCTTTGTAGTCCTGAAAGCATACATGTATCCTTATAATAATGCATTACGCTGAAAAATTTATTACACTTGATTTTACTTCATATGTAGTTTTTGTCAATACTCCACAATGGTGCAAGTTGTCTGAACAATCTTCAGCATATTTTTTAAAACATTTACAAATCATCCAAACCAGATACCATTACACCCTACTAACATCACTACTCTTTTATTGCAGAAATAACCACAAATCAAATACAAAATAAAGTAGTTTCAGGGATCATTGCTTCAGCTCATCAGGGATCATTGCCTTAACATGTGTCTCACAGCGCTTTATCTGCTCATCTTTTCTTCTGTCCACGGGCCTCACAACATTGCTCTCACTGTCCATTATAGATATTTACAGCAGTGGCAGTAAATTCCCATCCGGAGCAGATGAAGGTTACCATCCGCAGCTGCTGCCGACAGATGTTGCGTGGCACAGTAGCTGCTGTAAACCTTACAGACCTCCCAAAGCTGCGTGCGGGATACAGTCAATGTGACAGCGAGAAGCCACTCAACATCCCCTTACACTCCATTGTTAACATTCTAGCAGATCTGTTTCATTTTACTGTGCCATTCTGTACAGGAAATAGGGAAGAATGTGGGCTTGTTTAATTCCTCCAACAATTCAGGTGCTTTCCATGGACACATAATCCTCAGCTCTGTACAGACACCGAGATAAGAATCTGGGACATTTCAACTATTTCTTTCATTCGGCCTTATTTAGGATTGCAGATCCATGATAAAGACGGTATTCCAGATAATACAAAAAGTGGCTTTATACAACACAACCATTCAGGGTGAATCTCATGAAACCAGACATGTTTGGGTCATTTTCACCCAAAAATCAAAAGAAGAATAAGATTTTTTTTTGCTTTGTCACATTATTTTCATGTAAACCCAATAAATTAAAAATAATGAAATAATAATAATAATAATAAATAAATACAAAAAAACAATAATAATAATAATGATAATAATAATAAAATAATAATAATAATAATAATAATAATAATTTCTTACATTTATCAATTTATTTATCAAATACATTTGATTATACATCATGGTAAAAAAATATATATTTTACTGGTTTCAGTTTATGTTGAATTAATTCATTGATTTTAGTTGGATTAAAAAAAACTCATTGTATTACTTTTTTTACAGTTACACATTTCTTTTATTTAATAAAAAATGGCATAGAAAGACCTATAAAGTATAAATAATAAAAACTGCATAAAAAAATAAAACAGAAAAAGATTTACAAGAACCTCATGAAAACAAACATATATATATATAAATATGATTGTTTTGAACTGCGACATTATTCATTATATTTTATGACACATTTCCCCCATTCTCATGACTGTAAAAAAAAAAAAAAAGAAAATAGAATAGAAATGTTATACTTGCAAATGTATACATATTGCATTGTATTGCCTTTGATTTATGTTGCACTAAATCATTGATTTAAATTGATTAAGTTATTGCATTACCTTTTTTAACTTTAATGCCATCACATATTACTATTAAATAATTATAAAGAAAAATAAAAATTGTCAAAAAAAAAACACCTACACACAACAGATTCGGATTTATTATTGTAATATAAATGCCATGTGATCCATTTTCTGTATGCAAAGTATGTTTTAATTTCTCATTTTAAGATGAGTTGCATTAGGCCAGCATGTATTTGGTGTGAACTGTAACATCATTGATCTCAGCTCCTCAGAGAGCAAGCACTGGTCTGCACTGTAAGGCTGTTGTCTTTCACACAGATGTGAGCGTGTGCGCCAGTAACCCGTGTCAGAACGCCGGCACCTGTGTGGAGGCTCTGAACCAGTACAAGTGCACCTGTCCACACAACTGGAGCGGCAGTCAATGTCAATACCAGACGCAGACAGGTCTGTGTTCCTTTAATCTGTACTATACGTGTCAACAGATATTAACTAGGAGTGGGTGATATCACAAAAATCTGCTTTTTCAGGAAAAGATCATAACCCACAATCTTATCCTGATTCTTTTTCATTTTTGTTTTTTAAAGGGATGATTCACCCAAAAAAAGAAAATTCTGTTATTCACTGTCAAGCTGTAACAAATCTGTATGAGTTTCTTTCTTCTGCTGAGCACAAAAGGAAGAATGTTGGTAATCAAACCAAACCACTGACATCCATAGTATGAAAAAAGAAGAAAAAAACAACTATGGAAATCAAGGAAGTGTTTAGTCACCAACCAGTCTTGGGGAAAGTGAATACACTACAATATTGCGTTACTCCCTAAAAAAGTAACTAATTCAATTACTTTTATGGAAAGCAAAGCATTACATTACTTTTGCGTAACTTTTCCTCATCTGTGCTGGGGTTGCTTCTTTATTGCTTGTTTTTGATATCATAAAGTTATATTTTTGGAAAATGTAAAAGCTCTTTCATACCCAAAGTGAAATGGATACAGTTACCTTTCAGCTGTGCTGCCATTCTGGATTGCATTTACAATAAGACACAGAAGAAGAAAATAAAAAAACACAAATGTTATGTTTATCTAAAGTCATTTTTGATTATTAGAATGTTTTTTTAAACACTCACTCCAGTTTTCTCTCAACACGGGATCACGAGATCTTTCAGTAAATTGGACAACGAAGTACCTTCCGTTACTTATTAAAAATAGTAACTCGTTACCCTCAACACTGTTACCAACATTCTTTGATTTGTTTGATTAGAAGAATGAGGACTTCTTCAGGTTAACAATACAAAACCGTCAGATCACCCACCTCTCAACACCCACTAATCATCAGTGGCAACTTTTTGCATGTGCAACACACATTTTCAACAGAAAATGCAAAACATACTTTTGCGATTCCACATGGAGCTGCTAGTAGTGAAGCATGACACACTTCACCTTTGACCTGTGTCCCGGTCTATAAATGAAAGCATGCATGTGAATGTTTGTCACTCATATGTGGGTCTGTGTGTTTGTGGGAGGTTAAGCCTCCTCTTTTCCATTTCCTCTCTGTCTCTCTCAGCGCCTCCGGAGTGGAGCGTCATGAATGACCCGGCCTTCAGCCGTAAGCCTCGCTGTGCCAAAGTGGACCGAGCTCAGCACTGCAGCTGTGACGCAGGCTTCCACATGAGCGGGACCTCAGACAACAGCATCTGTCAGGGTGGGTCATCAAACAACCCCATAATATGTGTCCCTGGAAAACAAAAGAAGTCTGAAGTCTCTGGGGTATATTTGTAGCAATAGCAAAAATTCATTGCATGGGTCAAAATCCTTTATACCAAAAATCATTAGGATATTAAGTAAAGATCATATTCCATGAAGATATTTTGTAAATGCCCTACAGTAAATACATCAAAACTTCATTAGTAATTATTAATATGCATTGCTAAGGACTTAATTTGGACAACTTTAAAGGTGATTTTCTCAATATTTAGATTTTTTTGCATCCTCAGATTCTAGAATTTCAAATAGTTGTATCTCGGTCAAATATTATCCTATTGTAACAAGTCTTACACCAATTTCGGATTATGATGATGATAATTCTCAATTTCAAAAATTTGAAACTTAAGACTGGTTTTGTGGTTTTGTTTATATGTCACTGTAGCGGCCCTTCAGCTCGTAGAAAAGAAACAGAGAGTTTTTGACGGGTGCCTTCGATTTATTTTAAGATGCAATAAACTTCATTGCTGAAGTGATCGTTGTCTTAATTCCTTGTTGCAAATGTTTTCCATGCATCACAACACTGTGTTTACACATTAACTTCATAGCACCATTACAATTGTATCACAGCATGGTGGCACCGTAAAACTACAAAGAAAACAAAAAACAATAGATAAATAAAGCAAAATAAACTCAAAAACAAACAAACAAACATTCACTACACATTTAACATTGTTCAAATTAAACAACAAATGACACCAAAGAAATACATGAAAAACAAACTAACATACCTCGCTCTGCTTGCCAAAGGGATACTAAAGCTTAAACCATTTTTCTCAAGCTTGTTAGCTCAAGAACAAACGTGAAAATACTCTTGCTTTGTTTCCTCTCCCTTATATACACAATAAGGGTATTTCGCCATCTAGTGGTAACGCCAAGCAAAACAAAATTAAAGGGGAAGGCCATTACACTCCCACCAATCATGTTATGATACACAAAAACAAAAACATACAAATATCATACATGATTTCAACCTTCAGTGACCCTTTTCCAACATAACACACAACAAAAAAAACATTTTAACCTTGTGTTTAACCCAATTGTCTAATGCACGAGTCCCTATCAATGAATCATTCGCTTTCAAGTAGAACCACTAATTTTTGAATTGGTCGCTCAATGATTGAAGGTTTAGGGTGATGCCCTAACTTAGTCTTTAGTTTTCGTTCTCCTGTTTGAACTTTAACTCGGACTAAGCCATCGTTCCCTTGAATGACTTCAACTACTCTACCTAACTGCCACTGGTTCCTTGGCAGCATGTCCTCTTTGATGATGACTATGTCATTAATCTCAAGATTACGTCGAGGTACGTGCCACTTCTGTCGTGTGGAAATATTTAGGAGATACTCCCTTTTCCAACGACTCCAAAACTGTTCAATTAAGTACTGGACTCTGCGCCACCTTTTTGTAGCATACATGTCTTCCTTCAGAAAGTTCCCAGGAGGAGGAAGAACAGTCTTAGACTTCATTAGGATAAGATGGTTTGGTGTTATTGGTTCCAGTGACCTGGGGTCATTTATTCCATCTATAGTTAATGGTCGACTGTTAACGATAGCCATTGCTTTGTAAAACAACGTTCTAAGAGAAGAGTCATCAAGTCTGCCGGAGCACTGAGAAAGCGTAGCATTTAGCACATTTCGCACAGTCCTGATTTGGCGTTCCCAGACACCACCAGAGTGACTAGCTGAAGCAGCATTAAAAACAAACTCACACTGATTTTCCACAAGAAACGCCTCCAGTGTCTTTGCGTCACATTCTTTAAGAGCTTCTCGAAGTTCATTTCTAGCTCCCACAAAATTTGTACCACAATCACAATAAAGTTGACGAACAGCTCCCCGGAGGCTTAGGAAACATCTTAGAGCATTAATGAACATATCTGTTGACAAATCTTCCAACATCTCGATATGGACAGCTCGAGAAGAAAGGCAAGTAAAGAGAAGACCATATCTTTTATACTCCTTTCGACCCTTCTTTATGATAAACGGGCCAAAACAGTCCATACCAGTGTAACAGAAAGGGGCAGAGACTTCAATCCGTTCTTTAGGAAGCTCAGCCATTTGCTGCTCTTCTACTGGCCGTCTTAGCTTCCTACATTGTACACATTTGTAAATCAATTTAGATACTGATCTACTGCCACCGATAACCCAAAACCCATTTGCTCTGAGTTCCATGAGTGTTTGATACCTCCCTTGATGACAAATTTTGGCATGGTAATGTGTCAAAATGAGTTTGGTGATGTGGCTGTCTTTCGGCAAGATCACTGGATGCTTGAACTCTTCACTAAGAGACGACTGTTTCAATCTTCCTCCAACTCGAAAAAGACCACTTTTCAAAATAGGATCGAGATGAAAAAGTACACTTGATTTCTGAAGAACCTTCCCTCCTTGAATTGCTCTTATCTCTTGGGGAAAAGCCTGTTGTTGAACGAGCTTGATAACAACCTCAGATGCCTTTTCTTGTTCTTCCACAGTCACAATGTTGTTAAGATATTTCTGACTTGAGGCCAGCCTTTTTATTCTAGTAATCACATTAATGAGAGTTCTCCAGGAAGAAAGGGGATTAAATCGTTCAAGAAAGTCAGAACTAACACCACCCTTCGTCACTAATGCTTGAACTAGTCTGACTTCAGGATCTCCCACGAGTAGATTATTTGAGAAATTAGGAGGTGGACACACTTCTTGTTCCCATAAAAATTTGGGTGCTGACATCCAATTTGTTGAAGATATGTCTGAGACAAGAAGACCTCTCGAAACATGATCGGCTGGATTTTCAGATGTATTGACATAATACCACTGATGTGTACTTGTAATTTCCCGGATTAGTTGCACACGATTTGCAACGAACACATGAAACCTTCTGGCTTCATTGTTGACATATGCTAGAACAACCTGCGAATCGGTCCAAAAGAACTCTTGATCAATCTTCAGTTCCAGTTCAGCCTTTAACATAACACTCATTCTGGCTGAAACTACAGCAGCAGACAATTCCAGTCTCGGAATGCTTTTGATCTTTGTGGGTGCAACTCGAGCTTTGGCCATTACAAGACTACAGTGTACTTCGTCTTTGTCATTCTTGAACCTAAGATAGGAACATGCACCGTACCCCAGGTTACTTGCATCAGAGAAATGGTGCAGTTCTGTCCAGACAATTTTACTAAAGGATGGTGGATGATAGCATCTTTGAATGCTGAAATCTTTCAAGTCCTGAAAACTACTTTTCCACTCCTCCCACCGTAGGAATAAGTCGTCAGGAAGAGGATCATCCCATCCAATATTTCTATGGCACAACTCCTGTAAAATGCACTTTCCTTTCAACACGAAAGGAGCAACAAACCCAATAGGGTCGAACAAGGAAGCAACAATTGACAAAATACCTCGACGTGTTCCAGGCTGGTCTTTCAGTTTGATGTCCAAACTGAAAGTGTCGTCTTTCGTAGACCACTGAATGCCAAGAACGTATCCGGTTATTTCAGGAGTCAGGTTAAGAGGTTTAGTAGTTATTGCCCACTCTGTGGAATTCACACTCTGAAGAACTTCATTCTCATTTGAATTAAACTTATGGAGGCGTAACCCTCCATGCTTACACAGAGTTTGAGTTTTGACAATCAATTCCTTCGCTTCCTCTATCAATGGAACAGAAGTCAAACCGTCATCAACATAAAAGTTTTTCTTCACGAATGACGAAGCTGTGGGATACTCAGACTTATACTGCTCTGCAAGGTATTTAAGGCCAAAGTTGGCACATCCAGGAGATGAAGCGGGGCCGAAAAGGTGTACAGTCATTCTATATTCTTTGGGTTCTCTTTCCAAATCTCCATTTTCCCACCATAAGAATCTCAAATAGTTTCTATTATCGGGAGGAACATGAAATTGATGGAACATCTTTTCGATATCACATGTCACGGCAACAGCTTCCTTCCTGAACCGGCAAAGTACTCCCACCAGAGAATTTATCAAATCTGGACCAGTGAGAAGGGTGTCATTAAGAGAAATACCACAAAATTTTGCAGAGCAATCAAATACCACCCTCAACTTATCTGGCTTGTGAGGGTGGTAAACACCAGGATGGGGTATATACCACACTGTTCCTTCATCAGATGTAACAGGAGCTATCTCTGCATCTCCCTTGCTGAACATTTCTTTCATGAAGGCCTTATAATGATCAAAATACTGTTGATTTGACTTCAACTTCTTCTTCAAGTGCTGCAAACGTACCATAGCAAGCCTCTTGTTATTAGGTAGTGAAGGAGGACTGATGCTCTTGAAAGGAAGGGGCAGTTGAAAATGTCCATCTTCTTTATGTTGGATGTTGTCACTAAGAAGACGTATAAAACGGACATCTTCCTGGGACACATATTTATCCTCATAACCCTTCTCATTGAAGTCTGACTCTAGTACCTTTAAAACATCATTAGCTGATGGAACTGACAATTCTTTCACTGAAACTCGATGAATGAAACTTTGACTTCCTTGTCTGTCCAGGTGGGGATTACAAAGGCCAATGATACTCCAACCCAACTCTGTTTTCTGCGCAAAAGGCTCATTTTCAGTGCCAATAATGATCTCTAAAGGAGCTAATGCTAAAGGACAATCATATCCAATTAACAATCCTATATCACAGCTCTGGAGTGGTGGTAACTCATTGGCAATGTGCCTGAGGTGAGGCCATTGCAACGCAGTCTTTCTCGTTGGAATATAAGCTTTATCCACGGGAATAAAGTCACAAGTATAGGCTTGCTGTACTTTAATACATTTCCCACCTTGGAGTCCTCGAACTTGTAAGCCACTAACCTTGTTACTTGGGGTGACTGTATCTGTGGTCGTCATTGTACTAAGTCTCAGCTTCACTGCTTGACTGCTTACTTGGAGCTCATCTAGAAAATCTTTCAAAATAAAAGTCGAATCGCTCTGTGTGTCAAGTAAAGCGTATGTGAGAATCTCATTTTGTGGCTTATCCACTGTTGAAATAAAAACAGGAACAATGCTAGAGGTAGCAGAAGCACGTTGCGTTACTGTATGAGACATAACCTTTTGAACTTCTTGATTAGTTTGCACGTCTGTAGGAGTGAACCCCATTCTTGATACATTCACAGGCCCTTTGATTTTAATCTTCATGCAAGCAAGTTGGATGGCGAAAGCTACATGTGCCACAAATATGCCGTCTTTTGCAGTCTTTGGAAATATGCCCCTTTCTCAGACATCCAAAACAGATATGATTCTCACGAATAAAAGACCTTTTGTCAGCCATGGGCTTTTCTGCAAAAATAGGACATTTAGAGATGCTATGCGTTTCACTCCTACAGACAGAACATGGTGATACCGTCTTGAATTCTGTTCTTGTTGAATCTTTAACTTGAGTTGTGTTGAAAGCTCTGACTCTTTTGGGAAATTTCTCATCTGAAACTTTAGAACTCAGTAGAAGTGGAGAAGTGAATGGATTGCAAGCTATTTTGGACTCCTTCTGCAAAAACTCAGCAAATCGTTTAAAACTTGGATAATCACCAGTCATGTCTAACTCTTCAACCACAATTGTGCTCCATTTACGTACAATCGACTCAGGTAATTTCTTGAGTAATTTATGGTTTTCCTCACAGTCGTTCAAAATAGCCAAACCTTTGACATGCGGAATAGCTTCAACACAGCCTTGTAGAAAGTCAGTGAATTCTCTTAAGGAAAGTGGGTCATTTACTCCCACCTTAGGCCATCTCATAAGTTTTTCTCGAAAGGCTCTCTGAACAATGAACGGGTTTCCATACCGCTCTTCAAGGACCTTCCAGGTGCCCTGGTATGCATCGTGAGAATTTCTATAGAAGAAACCTTCCACAGCCTTTCGAGCTTCTCCAGCAAGATAGGTTTTCAAGTAGAACATCTTCTCACTTGCAGGAATTGATTTACGATCAATAAGTGCTGTGAAGGACATTTTCCAATCAATGAACTTCAAAGGATCACCAGTGAAAGTCGTTGGCTCTGGGACAGGTAATCGATTTATGCTTAGAGAGTTCGCTAACACTTGAGCCAAGTTCTCAGTCTCTTGAGTTGTCTTTACCTCTTGAAATACTTGAGGATGGAATGAATCTACCTGAGGATTCAGCTGGGGTTGAGTTCCAGCCGCTCTCCTTCCAGACCACGTTGCATTACCTCTCCCCTCCTCCTCCACTTCAAGATTACTCTCATGATAGTTGTAGGCATTCACTCGAGCTGCGGCTACCTTGACTTCTTTATCTGCTTGTAGCATCTGCAGCTTAGTCCTTTCTTCTTCCAGTCTTCGATGCATCTCTGATTCTTTCTGTTTCACCTCTGCTAGCATTCTTGCTTCATTCAGCTTCCAGTCATTCTCCATCTCAAGTAATCTGGCCTGCTGATTGTGAATTTCTTGCATAGCCTTCACTTGTTCTACTTTGGCTGCGAGTTCAGCTTCTGCGTCGGCTCGTTTACTGGAAGCTCTGGAGAAGGTCTCCGATGTTGTTAGGCTTTCTGAGATGATGGTATCAGTGTTTGTGTAACCAAAGACAGATGCATACTCCTCTTTATTTAATGTCTGCCTTACTCTCTCCTTTACAACTTCTTTTTGTTGGATCTGCTCAACAGTAAATCAGAAATTTCTGCAGTTAGTGTGGCACAAACATCTACTCTTTTAACAATCTCTGAAGTTGTTGTTTGATTGTGCAATAAGGGAGCATAATGCTGGGTGACTACATCATGTTTAGTTTGAATGTCCTTTAAAATATGTTCAAGCTCTTCATATGTGCAAAAAACTTTCAATTTAGACCTAGTTTCCTTAGCGGTCTGCTTCCAGGAGTCATAAGCTTTATTAAAAGCTTTCTCTTGCTTCTGGGTCTCCTGTTTATGCATCTCTAGGCCTTTCTCTCTACGATTTCTTTTTCGAGAACTTGATCTTGATCTAACCGGTTGCAATATTTAAATCCTTATCAGGAACTAACTTTTGACTTGCTTGCGCTGCCATTTGCTCAACTGTGTCTTCCATTTTGTCTGTCTACAAACTTGAGAGCAATGCATTACTCATATCAGACATCTATAATTTAGACACTCAAATAATCAGCAATGGTAATAAGTCAATTTATATATGCAACACGATCACGAATTCTTTGACATTCAACATTTTACACGTGCTTGTGACATATAGGCTACCATAAATATAAAACCCAGCATTTACCTGTGGCAGTCAATAACTTATATAAAGAAGACTGAAATCAATAACTTCAACATCATAATCAATATTTCACAACTCATTCAACTTCATATCTTGAACGTCAATTCTCTATAAAATTCAAAACATTTTTAAACATCTAAAGTGTCTTTAATTGTAAAGATTTCAACTCACACAGTCCAGAAACTTGTATTTGCAGTCTTACTTCATGTAACGTTCTTTTACTGAAAGTTTACCTTTTCATCTGTAACAGTAACGTTGATATACGATCACCATCCAAACATTCATGAATGAGCCACGCTCCAACTGACTGTGTAATTTTACAATCCTGATGAGGTATCCGTCTCGGACTGACGTAACGTGATTCAATCAGCGCTTTAGATGCAAAGTCCAGTGTCCCACTCACGCGATGAAACAACAGCAACACGATGAAACCTCATGTGTAGCAGCGAGTTTTACTGTAGCGGCCCTTCAGCTCGTAGAAAAGAAACAGAGAGTTTTTGACGGGTGCCTTCGATTTATTTTAAGATGCAATAAACTTCATTGCTGAAGTGATCGTTGTCTTAATTCCTTGTTGCAAATGTTTTCCATGCATCACAACACTGTGTTTACACATTAACTTCATAGCACCATTACAATTGTATCACAGCATGGTGGCACCGTAAAACTACAAAGAAAACAAAAAACAATAGATAAATAAAGCAAAATAAACTCAAAAACAAACAAACATTCACTACACATTTAACATTGTTCAAATTAAACAACAAATGACACCAAAGAAATACATGAAAAACAAACTAACATACCTCGCTCTGCTTGCCAAAGGGATACTAAAGCTTAAACCATTTTTCTCAAGCTTGTTAGCTCAAGAACAAACGTGAAAATACTCTTGCTTTGTTTCCTCTCCCTTATATACACAATAAGGGTATTTCGCCATCTAGTGGTAACGCCAAGCAAAACAAAATTAAAGGGGAAGGCCATTACAGTCACATATAAGGATTCTAGTAGAGATCTAGGGATGCATTAAAGCAATAAGCCGCTGGAGGCTGTCCATTAATAGTACATGCTAAATTTATTATTAACAGTAATTATAAGATGACACTTAAGAACGTCCACTTTTACAGGTCAGATCAGGTTAAATTTAACTTTTTTTTTTATCAGCCAATTCCCTTTGACCTAAAATATTTATAAATTTTAAACACTTAATATTATAAACAGTTAATATTTCAATAATTTAACAAACCATGTGCATGTACACAGTTCTCATTGACTTTGTATGTAATCTACTAGCGCAAATCGTTGAACTCGCGTTAAATCCATGATTTATCTTTCCGTCTGATTGATGGCTGTCATCGCTTGGGTAGAAGACAACAAATCCCATCATTCCACGCTCCTTCTTAGCGTCATCAAACCACGCGATTGTTATTGTTTTGGTAGTGCGCCCTCTAGTGGCAGTTCCTACAACCTGTGCCTTTAATGGTCACGTGTAGGTAAACAAATAAAATTTTCCATATTTAGTGAGTGTTTCATTTTGATTGTTTTACTATTTTTAATCATTATTTGACATTTTTTTAATGATTCATTTAATTATTAGCTTAATTATTAACAGTAGGGTAATCAAATAATAAGGTACAACAATAAGGTGCATGATAATAAATAATAACTAACTTGACTTTTCCATTAGTTGACATTGTAGATATGGTGACGTTAACACAATCTGAATCTAACAATCAAACCAGCATATTTCAAATTATGATACCAATCATACCATATAATGGAAAATCATAATTATTGTTACTACAATAAAGCCATATTAAATTATTATAGGATCTTTTTCAAAAACTTTCAGAAACTTTCATTTCATAAATATTTTTTCTGTATTTTTAGTGATTGTTTTAGACAAGTATTAAGTTAGATGTTATGCAAAACATACTTTAGGATTTGTGTCAATGTATGATTTTTAAACACAACCAACCACTTTTATGATTTACTGTGTTGGGCCATCATATGAGTAATTAAAGAACATTTTCCTTGGAGCCCTGTTGTAGCTTATACTTTATTTTCCTGTCTCGTTTCCTTTCTGTCACTGTCTCTTGTCAAATCCACACGTGTATTCACATGTTGTGCCCAGATGTGAATGAATGTGAGGTGTATAAGGCTGACCGTGGAGGGCCTCTGTGTGGCCACGCCTGTGTAAACGTCCCAGGATCGTACCACTGCTCCTGTCCCACCGGATACAAGCTGCTCGCTGATGGAAGAAGCTGTGAGGGTGAGTGAGAAACACTCACACACTCTTAAAAATAAGGGTTGAGAATAGTAGTGTTTTACAGCCTGCTGTCACAAGACAGTAAGAAATGTGGCACATTTTACTCACCCTGGTGTCGTTCCAAACCCGTATGACGGCTTTGCTGAAAGGCGCTCTCTATTTTTAGTGGTTTGAATGTGAATCTGAAAAAGCGACAGGCAGGACGTACTCTGTGAAAGTCATTTGGACACCTTACAAAGACCTGCTATGAAGTGGGTAGATGAAGACAAATAGAGGGGATGTGGAAGAGAAGCGCTTGAGTCGGGGTTTGTCTGGTGAGGCTTAGGAACATTTGGAGAAAAAAAGTGAGAGAGATCTTTTGGCTGATCATAAAGCAATGTTGATATGAATCAATCGTGCAAATAAAATATAACAAAATAACAAAATGATTCCAGTAGTAGCATTAATGAATTAATACATTCATACTGTATATACATACATAAAGTATTTGACCTCTCTAATCAACGCGTCATTTTTTTAGATGACTAGTCGATTTTCATGACCGATCCCTAATTTGTTTGCATGTATTTTAAAATGTAAGGCTGTTCTTTTTGTGTGTCTGCCATGCAGTATTGGTAAGTTTTGGAATTGGGTTACTTTAACACTGTTGCTGTGGGTTGTTTTTCATGTCTGCAGGTTGAAGCGACACGAATAACGTGATATTTATACCTTGGAATGCAAATTTTATTAGGAAAAACCAAGCAAAAAAAAAAAAAAAAAAAAGTGCATTTCACCACCCGAAACATGATTAGGTTAGTTTTGAGTATAAATTGGGCAGGTTTTGTTGTGAAAACCTGGCAACCTTGCTGCCAAGTGAAGCAAAAAATAACATAATTCTGAAATATTTAGTATTTCTTCCCTGAACAGTTTAATTGCTGTTTGCTACTTTGTATTAGTAACTTGTTCTGTAGCCAACTGTGTTTTTAAATAACAGATTACCTTTCTAGTTGAAATTCTGATGATCTTAAAATTGAAAATAAAATAAAATAAAATAATTTAATTCTAGATAATAAGAATTTCAAATAGAAAGTAATCTGTAATTTCTTCCACCTGGCCAATAAAACTTATTTTTTTATTAAATTAAATACAAAAAAATTTAATAAAATGTTTAATTTTATTCTGCCAGGTGGAAGAAATCTGGCTTTAATACAGGTGTTTCAGGAGTTAACTATGTGTTTATAGAGCAGATAATTTTCTAGATGAAATTATGATTATTTTAGAATACAATTATATATATAAAAAAAAAATATATAATCTACATAAATCAAAAACTACAAGTAATTTCTTACACTTGGTGAATGAAAATAATAAATACAATAAAAATAAAAAGCATTTTACTAGACAGGTGAAAGAAATGTGGCTTTATAACAAATGTTTATATATATAAATACAGCAAACAGACAGGGTAACAGAAATATTTATATTTATATATTTATATTGTCATAATTTCATGCTGAACCTCCAAATTAATGTAGAAACAACATAAAGATTGTATATTTTAAATATTTGTTTAAGGCATCTTTTAACTAAGTAGCCTATTGTTAATGAAGTACTGCTAATGCTGTCTCTACTAAATGCACTTTCTTTCAGCTTTACCTATTAATTATAGCCATTAAAAATTACAGTATAATTGAAAGCCATTGTTTTTAACATTGAATAGGCTCTGAAATATAAAAACTTTCAATAAGTGATTTTAAAACAATCTTCACATAAACTATCAATTGTATATGCATAAACTGTATTGGTTAATTTGTATTCAAGCTACAAAAGTTAATCAGAGACTAGAGCAGTCGGGCGATTTCTCTTTTCCTTTTGTCCTTTGATTTACATCAGTGACAGACTTGAGCGCTGTCTCTTTAAAAGCTGATGATGACGCAGATCTCACGCATCTGATTTCCCCCAAACGCTTTACAGTCATTTAAGACTTTGTAACTCAGTTAAGACCTTGTTTATGAGGTAACTCACCAAAACCGTGCTATTTCTCACCAGAAGTTATGACTGCCTTTATTCTTGGTTAAAATATAGAGTTCTGGCATGAAACTCTAGATGGCGCAGTCCAATAGGTCTAACTCAATGTGTCCCAATGACATCATTATCGCATGGCACAGCTGATTGGTTCTCTCTTGTATCAGTAGCCAATTAGCTCACTGCTCAACATTCAAATATATGACCAGTGCTTGCTGTAGCAGTTGTAGCTTGCTTCAGAAACCCTCCACCGTCCCCAGCTCCACCTGTATAGATCTGCTACCAGGTGACTCATGTATGCTATATGTATGCTCATGTACATTACTATGCCAATCCCTCCGAGAGTTGTCATGACAGAACTAGAGTTGTGGATATCTCATAATGCATAACTCATAGC
The DNA here is from genome assembly GCF_963082965.1 of Carassius carassius. NCBI lineage: Eukaryota > Metazoa > Chordata > Actinopteri > Cypriniformes > Cyprinidae > Carassius > Carassius carassius. The sequence continues at coordinate 3,057,603 of NC_081768.1, forward strand.
TAAAATTTAAAGTCCAAACAAACAGTCCCTCAAATAGCCAGCATTTCCAACCCTCTATTTTCCTCTATTCTTCTTCTCTTTCACTCTATTGTTCCTCCCCTCTCCGACTCTAATGTCTCCCTCTCCTCCGGGCGCTCCAGATGTGGATGAATGTCTTACACAACAGCACAACTGCAGCCGTGGCACCACCTGTATCAACACCGGAGGAGGTTTCCAGTGCATTAACCCCGAGTGTCCGCGCTCGCACGGCAACGTCAGCTACGTCAAGACATCACCTTTGTGAGTGAGCATACAGCACGACTGATGACTTACTGTGTACAACTCCACTGGAACCTGCTTTACGAACCTGTAAATGCCACACAGGAGGCTGATTCCAATAGAGCAGGTCACTAAACTAACACCGCTACTCTAAAGGGTATATTACATAATATTACATAAATTATTATTTATTTATATAAATTAATTAGCATATATATAAGTCGCCTAAATGTATGTTTTATTTTTTTATTTGTATTATTATTATTATTATGGAAAGTAGTCCATACAACTTGCTATATTCCAATCCTAAATAATACTATAACTTTGTGTGAAGAACAGACTGAAATGCATGATATCAGACCAGCCTGTGACTTTGAACTGTTGCTCTATACAAAAGACCTGTGTGATGATTTTATTAATTTAATAGTTTTAATAGAATAACAGGTGAGAAAAGGTGACAGGATTTTAGTTTTGTTTTTAAAAGCATTGTTAAAACTTTTTGAAACCAAAACCATTGAAAGTGATTTAAATACAGAAGCCTATTTCTGCCACATTGGGTTGTCATTCTTTAACAAATACTTTGCACAATTATTATTGTGAGATAAAAAATATCCAAATTCATTATTATTAGATCAAAATTGTGCAATTATTAGAAACAAGACATAAATACGACATATTAACTCATTATGAAATGAAAAGAAAATACAGAATTATAACATAAGTCGTAATCATGAGATAAATGTTGGAATTATGACATACTAAGTAAATTATAAATCAGAATTATGACATGTAAAAATTGACATACTAAATCATGATTATGAAATGAAAACAATTGACATACTAAGTCATAATTATGAGATAAACTTCAGAATTAAGACAAAGCAAGTCAAATAATTAAAATTATTACAGAAATCTGAATTATGAGATAAAAAGTCAAGATTGTTAAAAGTTAGATTGTTTAATTTGGATTTATCTCATAATGACAAATAAAGTCAGAATTATGAGATAAATCAGGATTATAAGAAAAAGTCAAAATTATGATTTGCTAAGTCATATTTATGAGATAAAAGTTAGAACTATGACATTTTAAGTCATAATTGAGATGAGTCATAATTGTGACATGCTAAATCAGATTTTATGATATTAAATTTAGAATTATGACATACAAAGTCATAATTGTGAAATAAAAGTTTAAATTGACACACATTATGATATTAGTCAAAAAAATAAGTCAGGAATAATGACATACTATGTCATTCTGAGATCAAATTTATGTAATCAGTCAAAATTGTCAAAACGTGAAAAGTCAAATTATCATAATTAAGTATCATGTAGTATGTCAATTTAAATTTTTTATCTCATAATTATGACATTAAATGACAAAGTTTTTTTCTTTATGCAGTAGAAATGAGCTTCCAAAAGTAGATTCTGAAAGATTCTTTTGCAACCAACATATAAATCACCAATATTCAATTATGTAATAGTATTTAGTTTTTTCATAGCTTTTAAAAATGTAAAATGAGATAATCACTAAAGTAAAGTTCTTGGGACTGTGTGTGCTTGCTTATTAAAGTAGGTTTTGGAACAGATCTAATTAATGATGTAAAGTACTTTTTTGCCCTCTACTGCAGCCAGTGTGAAAGGAATCCCTGTCCCATGGAGAGCCGTTCCTGTCCGTTTGCTGCTAAGACCATTTCTTACCACTACCTGTCTCTGCCGTCCAACCTGCGCACTCCGGCCACGCTTTTCCGCATGGCCACTGCGACGGCTCCGGGTCGGCCGGGTCCAGACAGCCTTCGCTTTGGCATCGCAGGCGGAGGTGACGCCCGCAGCATGTTCGTGATGCAGCGTTCAGACCGTCAGACTGGAGAGCTGATCATGGTCCAGCCGTTGCGAGGCCCGCAGGAGCTCAGCGTGGAGGTGGAGATGTCCGAATACGCCGACCGCACCTTCCAAGCCAAACATCTGGCACGGGTCAACCTTCTGATTTCACCCTACGAGTTCTGAAGAGGCTGCTTGCTGTCTAAATTGAGTGTTGATGTTTAGACTTGAAGAGGAAGGAATGTTTTCCTTGATGCTAACGCTGAATGAATGAGGCTCGATTTACAGTGGAAACTCATGCTTATGTGGAATAATGATTTTTGAGGCAATAACTCTTAGCCGATTTGTGTTTTAAGGTGAAATGTGTCTGGGGTTTTTTTTCTGTGTTAAAATACTTCCTCTTGATACTGTTTAACATACTTCTGTGCAAGATCGATCAAATTTAAAACTTTTAAAGACTTTTTTTCAGAGCTGCAAAATGAAATGAATACTGAGTGTCTAAACAGAACAAACCTCAGATTATTTTACTTACTAAGGCACTCACATTTATTTAATTAAATCATATCCATTTAAAGTTTAATAATCACATTAGGCTATTTTATGCCATCTTTTTTCCATCCACAAATTTAAGACATATTAAAATTATAATTAAGACTTTTGTTATAAGTTATTTAAGTATGTTTTTTTTTTAATCTTGAATTTAAGCCTTGACACCTTTTCCTCTGGTCGTCTGTCAGTCAACCTCTATCTCAACCAATGGCATGAGTTTGGGGGCGGGACTACCTGTTTTTCTCTTTTTTTTTTCGTTACGTCACAAAAATGACACACTTGACCTTTGACAAACCATTTCACAAATCTCATTGAGACAGTACAGTACTAGCCAAATGTGTTGTTTCTTTTAAATGTATTTAACAATATAGGTTGTTGCAAGTGGAAAATAGTAAAGTGAAGTGTAGAATGGACATGAAAGGAAAAAATCGAGTTGTAAAAAGGTGCGAATGCTGGGAAGTAACCACGACGACAGCTTAACGATTGGTTAGATCAATCAGTAAGGAGGAGAACATGGGATCATTTTTAAAAGCTAAAGAATGAACGTCTAAAGACACAAGCATCAATTCAACCTGATGAAGAGAACAGTAAGTTGTTATTTTATTATTTCCTTCTTCTGATACATTACATGGTTAAATTCAGCTTGTAAATATGCACTGCTGTCAATCAACGGGGTTCACACAGACTGAAATAAACAGCACTTAGCATCTACTACATGAGAGAAGTGCCTATTTTTAATTACTGTTCAATTATGTTTGTTGGATGTTTTATAATAAGAACAAAAAAATCTGAACATTGCTTTTTTTTTTTGTAATTTTGCATTTGAATATGATATATTGCTCTTTGCGTCTGTTGCTGATGTTACATCAGGTTTAGTATCTAATACTGAAATCAACAGCTGTTTCATTCACACATTATTGCATTCAATTTCTGTCTTGCACACACACGTTGAATGTTTCTTAATTAAAGTCAGAAATTCACTTTTTTTCAATGTCTTGGTTTCTTTGATCTTACATGGAATGATCAGCAGATTTACAATCAATTAATCAAAATGAAAACAAAGTGATCTGACACTGGCATTTTTCATCTCTTTTGATCTTTCATCTCTTCTGATCTTTGATGTTTTTTTCCTGCAGGACATTCCACATTTTAATTAGAATTCATTCTTAAAGGGACAGTTCGGTTATAATTTAAACCTATTTAAATAAAAACCTCATTTTTGTTTCATGCTGATAAAATTTAATTTTTTTGGTGAACCGTGCCTTTAAGTTAATTAGCATATACACTACCATTCAAACTTAAAGGGTCAGTACAATTTTCTTTTTTTCCTTTAAGAAATTAAAACTTGCATTAAATGATGCATTAAAGTGATCAAAAGTGACAACAAATACATCTATAATATAACAAACATTACATTTCAAATAAATGCTGTTTTTTTTAATTTCTGTTCATCAAAGAAACATGAAAAAAGATGAGAGTTTCCTCAAAAATATGAAGCAGCACAGCTGATAATAATCTATTTTTCTTGAGCAAAAAATCTGTATTTTAGAATGATTTCTGAAGGAATACTGGAGTAATGATGCTGTAAATTCAGCTTTGCATCACAGGAATAACTTACATTTAGAAATATAATTAAATAAAAAAACATATTTAAAATGGTGATAATATTTCACAATATTATGGTTTTTATGGTATGGTTTATCAAATAAATGCATCCTTCATGAGCAGAAAAGATACTAAACTCCCACTTCGGGGTGGAGCGATCTCATATTTTAGATTAAATGATTCCTGAAAATGCAAAAATGTCCAGAAATCGCTGGTTAGTCATCAAAATCGATTGTCAAGTTAACATGTGACCAGTGATATGACCTTAAGAAGAATGCAGGGACCAATAACAATCAGGAAATTAAAGTGTATTTCTCAGTGTTTGTCAATTGCGTGTTTGCATGAAAGAGAAATGGACAGTAGGCCTAATGTTAAACACATGTGGCTGTCCAGTGCCTTTTCTCTCAGAAGATCAAAAGAGCCACAAGCTTCCAGAAGCACATGTTCACAGGACGCTCGGGTGCTGTTTTAAAATGACAATGCACTTCAGCTGTAAAATCTTTGCATAACCACTGAGAAACATCTCTGCTCTCGGTCCAATGGCCCAGTTTGAAGCTTTCAAAAGGTTTTAAGTACAGCGAGATTTGCCAGAGAAAACTGAACGGCCCAAGACATAATTTAACTTTCACTACAAGCAATAAACATCGACATTTTTTGTGGGAAGGAGTGATAAGCAAAGAAAGTATTTACTCACGCTCATGTCGTTCCAAACCTGCATGGCTTTCTTCTGGGAATGAAAATGTTCACACTGCTCTTTTCCATACACTGAAAGCATACAGACACTATATGTGCAGTACTTTTCAAGACTGAAGCCTTATGATACAGTAACTCTGTATGAGGAATTTACCGTAATAGGGATTCTGTAATAGTTTGAGATGCTTGTGATGCCTGTCTGGTGTTGATGTGTTTCTTTCAGAGTTTGAGTGTGTGTGCATTTATAAATTAAGTCTCTTTTTTTGGGACTGGACTGCAAAGTAAGAGGCTGGGTGTCATGCATCAGTAAAACCACATGTGTTTGCCATCGGAAAAGTAGATTATTATCTTGACTGTGTTTAGTTCTGGTCATGTTCCTGGGTTTAAGACTCAACGTTCACAGATTAACTCAAAGACTCTTATGGACTTCTGGATGTTTTATGGCAATTGTTATTTTAGCATAATTGAGAAACTATAGGTTTTATTGATATTTTGAATATTTTTATTGTTATTTAATTTCAGTTAAAGTTTTAGTAATTTTGTTGTGTTTGTGTAATTTTTATTCATTTTTTTCATTAATTGTAGTTTTTATTATATATTTTTAAATATTTTATATATTATTAATTATATTATATATATATATATATATATATATATATTATTAAACTTTACGCCCAAGTACCAGAGAAATAGATGAGGAAAATTAGTAATACTCTGTAATTCCTTAGTGTTTTATTTGATTTTATTGTAGTTTAGTTCATAAACCCAAGTTTTTACAGACAAGGCTCAAGACAACAATGCAAGTTTGAGTCTCGACTGAAAATATCTTACTCTGACATATCGTAAAACATGTCAGTGCCATTGTTCTGTCTCAAGTCAAGATGCACACGACACACGTAACATTGTTTTTATTAAAAGTATTTTTATAAAAACAAAGCTACGCCCTGTCTGTGAAACTGGGCCCAAGTTATATTAAAATAACAGCAAAACTCTATTTATATAATGCTTTATTCAGCGAGGATGCATGAAATTGATTAAAACGGCCAGCAAATGCATTTATAATGTCACAACTCTTGTTTTTGATTTTATTAGAGATAAGCAGATGGGTTAAAATGAAAGCTCCACATCCAAACTGAGGCTTGGATGCGCAGAACGTATCATAAATCATATAGAAATGGACAGAATAACATCCTTTGTTTTGATCAAGTATAAGAAGACTTGCTGTACTTACCATTTAGTTAGGGATGCCCCCTTGTGGCCTTACTGGAAATATAGATGATGACAATAAAACCTATGAAACATAATGTCGTTTTGTTTTGATTTTTCGTACTGAAGCAGTGGGCGGGGCCTATTGAAGAGCTCGCGCCCTTGAATCGGTGTATATTAATATTATCACTATTAGCTTTCACAGAACAGACAAAATGACACTTTCAAGTTCAACTGTCTTATCAAACAATTTGTTTTTGTCTCCTTCAGGACATTGGGAACCCTTTTAAAAAACAACATACGACATAATAAAAGGAATAAATCACAACGCCTCACAATTTTGCAAGGCCTTAACATTTTTTCATTTTGCATATTACATTTCAAAATGATTTTTGCTAGCCATAATGCTTCCATACAACCGAGACCAGAGCAGAAATGGCAAGTGATAAAAAAATAAAAAAAAGTACTGAAGAGTTAAGGCTTCAGTTATGCATCTACACAGAGATCCAAGATACATACACTTTCCCTTAAAGAGAAAAACGAATGCATTTAAAATAATATTTCACCCAAACAATAAAAAAGCCACCTTGTTGTTTCAAATCCATAATCTATGTATCTTCAAATTAGCGCGGTCAAACGATTAATCGCATCCAAAATAAAAGTTTTTGTTTACATACTATATGTATTTGTATTGTGTTTATTTAATATGCATATATAGTATATATTTTGAAAATATTTATGTATATACATTTATATTTACATTATGTTTAATGTTATATATATATTTAATATATAAACATAGCATATTTTTCTTAAATATATACATGCATGTGTTTGAACTTATATATACACATTATAAACCATACACAGTACACAATGTGAACAAAAATTTTTATTTTGGATGCGATTCATCGTGATTAATTGTTTGATAGCACTACTTCAAATGAAAGTCTTTATGCTACTTCTTTGCATACAATTAATGTCCAAGCGCCAAAAAAAATGCATCATAAAATGCGCTACATTTCAACTCAACTAAAAAAAATTGCTAGAAAGTGTATATCTTGTTTATATCTCAGAAGTGTGAGAAAATGCTGAATTATAAAATAAAAAGATGCATTTACTTTTTTTTTTTTTTTATTCTTGTGGCCAAAACAATCTTCCATAAATAACAGCATGCAGGTTTGGGTCAACGCGAAGGTGACTAAATAACAGTTTTATTTTATTTAATTTTGAGGTGAATTTTCCTTTTAAGTGAGAAAAGTTAAGGTGGGCTCTCTACAAAACTAAACAACTTTACAATTAATCAGAATATATTATGAATCATTCGGCCTATTTCAATTACTCCCTGCACAATCTCACAAACAAATCGGACACACCAACAGACATTGTCCTATTCACATCATGTGCTGAAAACATAGAAAAAACGTCTGAAATAACACTTTATATACAGCCAAAGACTAACTTACAGAAACGGAGAAGACGTTTTGGTCAAATTGAAGTTCAGTGTTTTTCAGGATGGAGTAACACACACACACACACACACACACACACACACACACACACACACACACACACACACACACACACACACACACACACACACACACACACACACACACACACACACACACACACACACACACACACACACACACACACACACACACACACACACACACACACACACACACACACACACACCAAAACAAAACAAAAAACCAGCACTAAGAATGGTTTCACCCATTTGAATACTCGCTCACAATTCTGACAGGTTTGTCTTCACAAAAGTTTATAAACATAGATCTCTTGTAGATTGATGATGACGTTTAAGTCTTCTGGACGTTTGAACAGTTCAGGAAAAAACAGGAAAAAAAGAAGAAGAGAGGTAACACCTCAACAAAGTTCAGGAAGCATTGATTCTAGATCAGCTAGGATGCGTCCACCTCTTCAGCACGATTCCTTCAATTTACCCAAAAGCCGCCAACCCTCCGGACCAAAGGAAGGAAGCAGTCTGAGTCTGTGACTCTCTCCGGTGAGGGTCAGATGGCGTTTACAGCAGCTGCGAGATCTCTGGAGGTCTGCTTCAGCCGCAGCGCTTTCTCAAACTCACTCCATCTTAGACATCTCATACTTGGTGGTCATGATCTCCTGTGTGAGAAACAGGCCTTAATTAACTCACTTATTCATGACGGCTGATGTAAATGTTCCACAAACACATGAAAGTGAATTAAACAACGCAAACTAGACAATGCTATTTTAGTGCATCAGATACTGCAGTGATGATTTTATTAAGATTTTGAATGATTTTCTATTTTCCATGTTAATTTTCATGTTAAAGATGGTTATGTTGCTGTTTATTTTTGTGTTTTTTTTTGGTATTTCTATAGAGTTTTGTTGTTATTTTATTTATTTTAGTTGACCCAAAAACAAAAACTGAAAATGTAGATTTTTGGTGATTAAACTAAAATAAAATCTTTGCATAGGCAAATAGCTGAAATAAAATAAGTTCTATTATGTATTTTAGGTTAACACTTATTTTATTTAAAGTAATGAAACAGTATCCCCAACGTATACCATGCATTTCAGAAGAACACGTAAACAACAACAACAAAAAAAAACTAAGACTAAAACTTAAAACCTTAAATTAACAACAAAGCAAAATTAAGATAGAAATAAAGTTTTGCATACCTCATCTGAGTCAAGAAGAACAGGAAGAGCTCTGAAAATAAAAGCGAATAATTGTGTGAATAATTACAAATTTACATGGGAAGCTTTTTCTTGCTAACAGCAGAGGGAGTGTATGTGTGTTTTTATCAAACAGAAGACGACCTACACATCAGACAGAGAGGTAGGAATATTCTCCTCCACCCACTTCAAATCTTCATCCTGAAACAATCAAATAATATGTTTTTTTTTATATAACATTTATGGTTTTATTTATTGACGATTCTCAATTTTATTTATTGAGGGAAAAAAAGTTCAGAAGAACATAACTTTTTTCTTTTTATCATTATAGGTGTTTTTATGGCCACTTCTAATCAATCTATTTGTAATCATGCAGCATAAAATGATTTCTTAAAAAACAACTTAAATATTATTAAAATAAAACAAATTAACACTGACCTGATTGGCTGCTGCAGGCTTCACAGTTCCATTGGTTTCTGTCTTAGCCGCCCTCAACTTTATCCCATCAGCTGAGGATGAATAGGTGCATATTAATTAACCCACAATTTTCATATAACAATGTTTCCAATACAGTGCAATAACATAGACCTACAGTGAAAACCTCAAGACATACAGACACACAAAAAAGTGACTGACCGATGTTTGCAGACACCAGGAACTCTTCAATCTCCTCGTCGTCTGAGTCATCAATAAGCGGTGTGTACGCATACCTAGACACAGAGCACATGCATGCGGTCAGGACGCTGCTTTAGAAGATACAGAACAAGACGGCTGACTAGGACATGCTTGCCTTTGATTGTTGGCAGACGGCCGCCACAGAAACATGATGACCAGCAGTATGATGGAGAAGAGGAACCTCCAGAAAGCATCATCCACCCACAGCTCCATCCAGTCCTGCGCAGAAACACACAGGAACCAGTATGAAATCATTTGGTTCTGCTCCGATCAGAGCAGAGAGAGTTCAGATACTCACCGCCTGACAGTCTGCTAACCGGAACTTCTTCGTTGTCCAAACCATGAAAATAATGGAGGCTGAAACACGGTAGATATCAGTCACCTCGACTGGGTTTAACCATTTCACTGTATTCAGCCACATTTCCTGCTTTTACTCACCGAGAACAGCAAAGATGAGCGTGTTGGTGAAGTGTCTGTACAAAGACAGCTTCACTGGGTTTCTTCTGAGTTTCAGAGTCTTAATGGTTTGTGCCAGACTGACAAATATGTGAGATATAGTCAAGGAATCGAGATTTACAGGACCATAAGTCTAGAAATATAATAAGTTAACATAACCTAATAATTCCTATGTAGCATGCTGCTAATTACCACAGACAGAATCTTATATTATTCACAGATTACTGTTGAAAATATGCAACTACTACACTGTTTCTACTATTATATGTATTATAATATGACATGCATATTATTTATAATGTAGTTAAATATTATATATAATATTAAAATATTATGTTTGGCCATGCAGTTGTTGATCAAAGTTGTGTTGTTTTACTATCAATAAAGCTAAGGGTTTTCACCACGGCTTCATTTATTTGATGAAAAATAGTTAAAATTTGAAATAGTTGTCATTTGAAATAATTATTTTTTAATTTTTTAATATATTTCAAATAGGATATTTATTCCTGTGATCAAAGCTGAATTTTCAGCATCATTCCTCCAGTCTTCAGTGTCACGTGATCTTCAGAAATCAGAATAATATGCTGATCTGCTGCTCAAGAAACATTTCTAATTATTATCAGTGCTAGAAACAATTGTGCTTTTATGAAAAATGTGGTTTTAATCAAGTTTAATTTTATTTGAAATAGAAATTTACCAATTTAAATGTCTTTACTGTCACTTTGGATAAATTTAATGCATCCCTGCTGAATAAAAATATATATTTATTTTTAAAAAAATCTTAATTTAATAGCATATTTGTAGTGATAACTTGCACCATCTTTCACTGGATATTTACAGTAAACACATTCTGAACGTCTATGTTAATAAACAACATTGCACATAGGCATAGATATAATGCTGAAAATGATCAATATTTTTTTGTAGCATCATGCTTCGTAAGAAAGTCTTCCGGTATAAAAGGCAAATAAGAAAATAAAACAAGAGCTCCATAAATAAGGCATCATGCAGGAATAAAATACTGCCCAACAGACAGACTATGCAGGGGCAAAGACACACACACAGCGTCCCAAAAGGATATCCACCAACACAGAGAAGAGTCAAGCAGAGCCAGGGGAATGTTGGCTAGCAGGGTCAGGTCAGAGTCTTTAGCCTGAGAGAGATGCACAGAGGCGGGAAAAATAAGGAATAGGGAACAGTAGGATCAGTCCTTCACCACTACAACAACTGAAACACAAACGACAATCAAACTAAAAATTACACTAAAAGCAATAAGCACCTTTTAAATGGTTTTCAACGATATGGTTATAAAGTTCACTCAAAAATAAAAATTCTTGCAACAATGAATAATGCTAGCAACCAAACCGTTTTGGTTCCCATTGACTTGGACAAATATACAATGAAAATCAATGGCTTATGTTTGGATACCAACATTCTTCAACATATCTTCCGTGTTCAGAACGTGACTTAAAGATGACAGAATCATCCCTTCACAATCTGGTTGGTATGGTATAATTCTGTTAACTAAATGAAGTCTTTATAATCGAACAGGCTTGATAGGCCCATCAGAAGGATATGAACCAGAGAGCAGAAGAATCAAACACAGCTAGTATAATGTATGTGACGAGTGCTTGTCCATTATCTCGACCCTTACAGATCAACACCCATCACACTCATTACTGACAACAAACACGTTTAAATCACATCTCATTACTGATGGTTATTTGACAAAATGGCTGCTTATAATATGCAACTGCTCAACAAAATGATTTAAAAAGAACCAGGATGTCAGCTTTACCCCAGTGATCCTCAGAATGCCCTCAACTGCAGCAAACATGAAGTAAAGCACACCCAGACCCACCACTCTGTGCATGACGGTGCCCAAACGCGGCCTGAGAAAACACAAAAACATCATTGTCTCTAAAACCACTCAACGGTATAGTTCACCCAAACATCATAATTCATAATGCAAAAACATGTTCTCCCCTATTGTCCTCTCACATCAAAATATTTAATAGTTATTTGTTTAGAAACATGGTTTTGCTTGTAAATGGTGCTCAATCTGTACATATTTGTCTCCTGATTCAGACGTGATTTGTTTTTGTTTTTTTTGTTTTTTTACTTGAATAGGCAATATTACGGATTTGTATTTTAGATGAAAGAAATGGTTTGAAGTAGGGCTGCACGATATTGGGAAAAAATGACATTGCTATATTTTATTTTTCTGCGATATATATTGCGATATTTTTTCTTACAAACAAAAATGGGGTGAGCACACTTACATTCTCATTTTAAATGATTTAAACATCGACACCATCGTGTCAATTGATTAATATGCGCGAGGGAGAGAGAGCAAGACAGCGCTCGTGTTGTTTGAAAACGGCTCGCTCTCTCTCGGTGTCTCTCTCTCTCTCTCTGTCCTGCTACATTTCTTCAAATCAGATGAAGAAAGAAACTCATCTACATCTTGGATGTATTACATTATCACCAACTTTTCTTTTTTGGGGGGTGAACTATTCCCTAAATGATCCTGAACCCTGCTGATCGATGCTTTCATTACTCACTTGACAATGCCGTAGCCCAGACTGACGATGACGACGAGCAAACGGGCCAGAGTCCTCTTCAGAGCAGAGATGAGCTCAGCAAAGATCAGCAGACCCTGAGCTGGAGAGAAGACAGAGAGATTCAACTTTTAAACACACGGGAAAACATATGTCACTCATTTTAAAGAAAGATTCAATTTTGAGGCTTTAAAGAAGGGTCACATATTAACTGACAAAATAAAACATCTATCTAATGTTAAAAATGAAGACAAAAGTTATTGTGACACTTTGTGTTTCAAACCAAAACCTCAAAATATTGTATTTTTGATCTAATAAATGCAGCCTATGCACTAAACTTACGAAAAGATTTTAGATTACACTGTTTTATCTATCTTTATATGCCATGACATTCAGACAGTTTTAAGGGTACAGAAATGAGTTAGGCCATCGTAGGTGAATGTAACAGTTTAAACCGAGGAATAGAGAGTATATTTTTTGACTAACATGCTGAGCCCACGTTGTTCGTGTTCTGATATTCAGCACAGAAGACGGCTTTCTCTATCATGCCCAAGAATATGACTCCAGCAATCCAGAACTGGATCCTCAGCAGGTCTTTCCAGTAGCAGGATGCCCAGACGAACCAGAGAAGAGCGTACAGGATGTACACCACACACATCACCATGTAGAACTGAGAAAAAGAGAGGGAGAAAAACATACGAAATCATGTAAAATATTATAATAGAATTTTGTCTATCAGGAATTGATTGGATTGTTGTCGGTTGTTAACTTATTCTTTTATATAAGACATATAATAAATATACAATACGTTTATAAATGCAATATTCAATAAATGCACTCCTTTGAGTCCCTGATGTGGTCTCCAGATCCAGCTTTAAAAACCCATCATATAACGCTGATAAAAGAGCATCTAAACTACTTACGATCATGAGAGGCCATTCGGTGACAGAGAGATAGCCGTGGGTTCCCTTCATCACAACACTGACTGAAACACAGTTCAGATAAGATTCATAAGCCAGAAACAGCTACATATTCATATGATAAGAGCAGATAAGGTCGTTAGGCCTACAGGTTAAATTCCAGTTGGCATCCTGTTTTGTTGAATTGATCTGCACTACCAGCAGGTAAGGCCCGTCCCTCCAGGTCGTAGCAATCACATGTTCCTTTGCCACCAAAAAAATGATGTGCATTACTCAACAAACCCTCAATTTATTGCTGTTGCCAAACACCCCATATATTCTATCTCAGAATGTTTTACCATCGGTCTGTAGGAACCAGCCTCAGCAACAGAAGAACTGGTGAAACTCCCATCCTTATGTCAAAACCAAAGAACAATATTACTCTTTTTGAGTTGTTTGAAAACAAGCAGCTTTTGAAACAGGAACGTTATTCAGCAGTTTTACCTCTAACTCGCCTTCCAACTGATTCGGGCTCACGGGTTTAGGCTCTGCTTTTGATTTCTGCAAAAAAGAAAGAAAAAATACAATAGACAACACTGAACAATTATGCTGCAATTATGAAATCAAGATTAATAATGAATAATGAATTAGCATATTAGAATGATTTCTAATGTAAGGATCATTGACACTGAAGACTGGAGAAATGGCCTTGCATCACAGAAATAATATTTTTTGAAGGATATTGAAATAGAAACCATTATTTTAATGTATGTATGTGTGTGTGTGTGTGTGTGTATGTATATGTATATGTATATATATATATATATATATATATATATATATATATATATATATATATATATACAGTACAGACCAAAAGTTTGGAAACATTTCTATTTTTTATGTTTTTGAAAGAAGTTTCTTCTGCTCATCAAGCCTGCATTTATTTGATCAAAAATACAGAAAAAAACAGTAATATTGTGAAATATTATTACAACTTAAAATAATAGTTTTCTATTTGAATATACTTAAAAAAAAATATATTCCTGTGATGCAAAGCTGAATTTTCAGCATCATTCCTCCAGCCTTCAGTGTCACATGTAACATCCAGTCTATCACATGATCCTTTAGAAATCATTCTAATATTCTGATTTATTTTAAGTGTTGGAAACAGTTCTGCTGTCTAATATATTTGATGAATAAAAGGTTAAAAAGAACTGCATTTATTCAAAATAAAAATTCTAATAATATATTTTCTTTACTATCACTTTTTATCAATTTAACACATCCTTGCTGAATAAAAGTATTGATTTTATTAAAAAAAAAAAAAGAAAAAAAAATTACTGACCCCAAATGACTGACCAGTAGTGTATATTGTTATTATAATAATGAATCATCATATTAGAATGATTTCTAAAGGATCATGTGATAATGATCCTAAAAATTCAGCTTTGCATCACAGAAATAAATGATAATTTAAAGTATAATAAATTTAAAAATAATTATTTTAAAGTGTAATAATATATCACAATATTAAAAATTTTTCTGTATTTTTGATCAAATAAATGCAGGCTTGATGAGCAAAAGAAACTTCTTTCAAAAACATTAAAAATAGTAATGTTTCCAAACTTTTGGTCTGTACTGTGTGTATATATATATATATATATATATATATATATATATATATATATATATATATATATATATATATATATATATATACACATACATACAGTACAAACCAAAAGTTTGGACACACCTTCTCATTCAAAGAGTTTTCTTTATTTTCATGTCTATGAAAATTGTAGAGTCACACTGAAGGCATCAAGGGCTATTTGAGCAAGAAGGAGAGTGATGGGGTGCTGCGCCAGATGACCTGGCCTCCACAGTCACCGGACCTGAACCCAATCCAGATGGTTTAGGGGTGAGCTGGACCGCAGACAGAAGGCAAAAGGGCCAACAAGTGCTAAGCATCTCTCGGGGAACTGTTGGAAGACCATTTCAGGTGACTACCTCTTGAAGCTCATCAAGAGAATGCCAAGAGTGTGCAAAGCAGTAATCAAAGCAAAAGATGGATACTTTGAAGAACCTACAATATGACATATTTTCAGTTGTTTCACACTTTTTTTTAATGTATATAATTCCATATATTATTCCACATGTGTTAATTCATAGTTTTGATGCCTTCAGTGTGACTCTACAATTTTCATAGTCATGAAAATAAAGAAAACTCTTTGAATGAGAAGGTGTGTCCAAACTTTTGGTCTGTACTGTGTATATATATATATATATATATATATATATATATATATATATATATATATATATACACACACACACACACACACAATGCACATACATATAAAACAAATATAAATGCCAAAAGCAGATAACAAAATGACTCAAATTAGAATAAAACCTGAAGGGCATAAAATTAAAATCCTATTCAAAATATTAATAAATATGGTGGAATATAATCAAATATTAATAATGCTAAAAACACTGACCGTGGCTTATTTTTCTCAATAAAGGTGACAGAAATAGGTCAGGCTGAAAGTATAGCATATACTACTGACTGAAATCAAGCAGTGTGAACGTACATTGAGCATGGGGAACATGTGCATGTCGCTGCGGCAGGATATCTCCCTGTATTTGTGCCGAATAAACTCTCCTGGTCTGTGAGGGCTCGGGTCCATACTGTTTCCTCGAATCTGTGGCGTCTTTTCATACATCTCCTGAGCGAGCAAATAAACAAATGATAAACACACAAAGAGTATCACATGCATGCTTTAAGGATTTTAGAAGCAAACGGCTACCACTCACTTCAATATTGTTGTACTCATTGTGACAGGGGTAGTATTTTAGAAACCACTGAATGGAGAACCTCACTTCCTCCGGACAACTGAATGATGACACTGCAAGGAGAAACGAGATCCTTATTTCGCTAGACAATCAATACAGGACACGTGTTTATTAAAGGAGTAAGTAGATCAACCAAAAATGAACATTTGCTGGAAATGTACCCATCCTCAGGTCATCCAAGATGTCAGGTTTGGAGAAATGTAGCATCACATCACTTGCTCATCCACTGATCCTCTGCAGCGAATGGGTGCCGTCAGCTGATAAAAACATCACAATAACAACATTGCTTCCTTTTATGGACTCATATTTTGGCCAGAAGCAATGGTTTTAAGTTAAAACGTCTTGATGGACTGGAAAGATGTTTTTATCAGCTGTTTGGCCTCGTATTCTGACGGCACCCATTCACTCCAGAGCATCCGTTGGTGAGCAAGTGATGCAATGCTACATTTCTCAAAAACTGTTCTGATGAAGAAACAAACTCATCTATATCTTGGACGGCCTGAGGATGAGTAAATGTAAAAAAAAAAAAAATTATGGATTATTCCTTTAAGCTTTATCTTCAGTCTATGCAGAAATAACAACATTAGACACCTCTTAATCGAATATCAGTGTCCTTATACATGGCTTTCCTCAACAATAAAGGTCTTGATGTCTGCAAAAGAGAAGAAAACACATTGTCAAATTTTTCAACAGTTTTTCCAGTAGAAAGTGTTTCAGTAGTAAATTAAACATGTGTTTTGGCGTTGTCTTACAGTAGCACACAATAGAAACCTCAGTGGAAATAATAGACAGGCCTTTAAATATTTGATAAGACCCTGTCACAAACTTTACAGAGATCATATGGACAATCAAAGGTGACAGCGTCACAGCTCAATGCCAAACAAAATTAAATGCAACTGATTCCTTTATACTGAATATGGAGTAAAATCCTCAGTTTGTATTTTAAACTGCAGTAACAGGCTACATTTATTGCTATCATTAACAGTAACAGATGTTCTTTGTTCTCTCAACACCATGCATCACATGCAATTTACAAAAGAGATTTTACATTCATAAAATGCATGTTATATGCAAGTTAAATGTCTACTTTAGTTTCAATTAACTTAATAAATGGTGAAATAACTTTCCATTTGTCATTCAGCATATTAAAACAAAAGAAAAAGTCGTCATACTAAATGGTAAATGGTTAAAAACATGGTTTAAAGGATTAAAAACTATATGTTGATCAAATGGGTAAAACCTGACTAAAAATATTAATAAAAAATAAAAAAAGAGACAGTCTTATGTTTTGTGGAGCTGCTGCAACATGCAGCACTGAGCTAGTCTTAATGCAAACACAGCATTTGGACAAAGTTTAACCGTGTTTCATCATTTTAATGACTCTGACAGCTGCCTTATAACTTGTCATTAATTTCTAGAGGTTGTCTTACAAATTGCAACGTTAAAACTTCACTTAATCCATAACTAAAGATGCACTGTTATTTAATGCTAGCTGTTAGCGCTTGGACTCGTCGCTCGTTTTCATCAATTTATCATCATAAACATCATCCACACTCACACTAAGGACTGTAATAGTCCACAGGCCAATCTCCGGAGCGGCAATTACTCCATTTAATGATGAAGTGATGAGGAGAAATGGGATAAAAAAGAGCAAAAGGCAGCTGCTCTGCATCCACCTGCGGCTTCTGTCGGCCATGTTTACTGAGACGGTCGCGCGCGCACACGCGCTCTCTCTCTCACGCGCGCACACACCTGACACGTCATGCCGTCAAAAAAGAGGACGGTGCGCGTACAGTCCCAGACCCTCGCGAAAAGTAGCCTATGCATCACCATAAGCACGGTGAACACTAAATTTGGCTTTTAATATCAGTGTCTTACTACTTAATACAGATATATTAGATAGATTAGTTATGTTAGTCTTTGTCATCTTTTAATGCGCATGATTCTTCTTTAGCCTATAACTCTTTCCATGTGAACGAAGCACGCTCTGTGGAATGTGTTCTTAAAAAAAAAATAGAATAGCCCTTATAAACCAAATCAGACATACAAAATGCTTATTTTTTATACAAATGATTGCTCGGATAGCAGCACGCAGTGATTTTTATTTTATCTTTAACACTGCCTAATGTACCTGAGAAAAAATGTATATAATATAAATGTATATAATAAAATATATAAATTAGAAAAAATATTAGGGCTACATCACAGTAAGAAATAATGAAGAGCGACATCCTGAAACGAGAACCAATTTAATTCTCCAAGTCTTTCCATTTTTGTCACCTTTTAGTTTTATTTATGTGCTGCAATGTGTGTTTAATTTTATTTCAATACAAGTAGGCCTACGTTTCTTATCAGATGTCAAATAGACGTTTATTAGATGTCTTTGAGATGTTTAATGATTTGATTCAGATCAGGACTTCGGAGCGCATATAGCCAATTTTTTCTGATTTCTTTTTTATTAAACCTGACAAAAGATTTCCCCGCTAATGAGCTCCTATAAGACAGCAACTGCAAAATGACTCCTTTTCCTAAATATTTGTTTAATCAAATATGTTATTTAAACATGCATTCAAATGTTTTATATTTATATTTAACTGCATGAAATAAATTATATTTATTGCTTACAGTAAATGGTATTGACACTGAAATCCAAAAGACAACTTTTCCAGGTAACAGCTTTTAATATTACATTTAAATATGAACAAATGGCTCATTCAGAGTATTACTAGACCAAGTTATCATTTCATATAACATTTATGGCAGCACTTTAAAACAAACTTTATTTTGTTAGCAGTATTTAATAAAATATTGTTCATTAATTGTACACTCTCGACCTCAAATTAATGCAGTTAATCGGTGTACCTCAATCAGAAGGTACAGTAATAAAAATACTTCACACGTTTAAAAACTTCTGTATATTTCTCTAAAGACTCAGTTTAACTTCCAAGTTAAAATGTAAAAATCACTAAATATAAAAAACACTGTGTCCTTTATATTTACAAAATGTATATCTTATATACAAATTAGGTTCTGTGCAAAAACAAAGTTCACAAAAAAGCTTAAAGTCACAATGTACTGTAGCTTAATTTTACTCCTGATGATAATAACATTATAAACTTAATCACTTCAGAAAAAACAGGACTTGTTTTCTAACATTTGGAGCATCACAGTTTTGCGCTCTGTACTTCAACATGCATTAAGGCAAAAATAACACCATGGTAAAGTGTTCAGCCACCAGGCAGGGTTAGGGTCCACCGTGTTTCTGTGCAACTGTGAGATGCTGTATGAGGGCAAACATTTTTTACATTTAGCAAGAGATGAAATCAAGACATTTGTTGCCAGAGAGATTTGCATACACTACTGTTCAAATTCTAGGAGTTGGTACGAATTTTTTATTATTTTGAAATATGTCTCTGACTAAAGCTGCATTTATTTGACCAAAATACAGTTAAAACAGTAATACTGTAAAATGTTATTAACATTAAATAAATATATTTTTTGCTCAACAATGTATCCTCTGCAGTGAATGGGTGCCGTCAGAATTATAGTCCAAATATCACAATAATAATCCACAAGTAATGTAAGTATTTCATAAACGCATTGACTTGTCATTAACAAATCCAAAAAGATGTTTTTAACTTCAAAGCATTGCTTCTGGCTAAAATACGAATCCATAATCTTTCTCCAGTAAGAAAGCTGTCTGGTCTGAATCAGGAGAGAAAAATAGGTACAGATCAAGCACAGTTTACAAGCTAAAACAGCCCAAAACTGATCTAAACAAATATACATTTATGATGGATTTGATCTTTGTTTACATCTGTGTGTTGCTCTGCAAACACTTTGTTGGAACCACAATAGTTTATGAGGAACTAAGTTTTTGTTAATATCATTGCACTTTATTTGCTCGGTTTTATTTTGTTAAACGTATATGGAATAACCGGTTTATAAAAGCAATAAACCCATGGTTTACAGTGAGTTTATAACAGCTAAGGGGCATTGTTAGACACAGCTTCTTGGGGGTTATTGCTTTATCAATTCAGTTTTTTGACAAAATATACTTCCGTTGGCTACCACAAAAAAGTCAGTTACTGTATCTGATGCAACTTCCCATCAGAGCAAACGTGTGGTGTCACTCGATGTCTGCTGCATCGCTGGCGAGTCCCTGACCGTTTCTTCGCTGTCCTGTTCCAAGAGTCTGTGATCCAACAGTGGCGTATCTACTGCGTTTCTCACCGGATGATCTTGGGAGGAAATGACCACAACGTACCGGTCGTCCTCTGCGTCTGTGCTCTCATGAACGTCTGCTGTCACTACTGAAGTGCCCGTGGTTTGGCGACTACAGGAGGGTGAGGATGTGAGCACCGGGCCTTCGGCCGCCTCGCCGGGTATCTCCTCCTTTTCCTCGGGGAAGCTGGTGTTGATGTAGATAATGTCTCTTTGGCTGGAAACCGCGGGAAGCTTCCCCGCCAGACTCTCCAGCTTCTTCCTAACCTGTGTGAAGTCGGGCCGGTCCAACGGATCAACGCTCCAGCAGCAGAACATGATGTCATACCTGAAACACAACCGCACAGGACGTCCTATGAGATTCAGATTTACTGAAAAACATTAACACTGTAAAGCCTACTCTACCATATTTTACATGCAAAGGCCTCGAATTAATCAACACGATCAAAACTTTGCTAAAACAAAAGCTGTTGCACACAATTTACTGCATGCATTCTGTCATCTGATGGATCATTTAGAGTTTTTTTTAGCAAGTATAAGATCTTTTAGTATTATTGTACAAAAGTCCACCATCATTTTGTGGTTCATGTGTCTTTTTGCTGTCAAAAGTAAACATAAGAATAACTGTGATATTGCAAGGAATATTTCAAGACTGAGACTTACTGGACTGAAGAACTTAGGTTTACTTGGATATATTATTAAGATCTCACTGATTTACAACACAAGCATCAGAATTTCATCACTTTTTGATAATATAAGATATCAGCATCTGCACCAAATAATGTGTTTTTGCTCAGTTTAGGCCTTTGAGTCTTTTTTCTACATATTTTCAATTTATGAGCCATTAAGGCCTAATGCTCAACATAAATCACAAGCTATCTTTTTTTTTTAATTCTGTCTAAAATAAATATATTTTAATACTATACTAAATGTATATTTTATATGTCAGGCTTTACAGGGTTAATCTATATCTTTGCCATGTTTTCTAGTATAGCTATAGTTAAACAAGATCAATTTATCTAAGTAAATAGTATTTCTGTAAAATGTATCCTTCTGGTGGAGCAAGTAGTTATATATTTGATAACAGTCAATCTTTTCCTGTCTTTAGAGTAATGTACTTCATGATTTTAAACAAAGCAAATAGGGTCGCTTTCGATTTGAACATTTTTGTACTGGATATGAGTTGTGGACATTCCTGGACATTCATGGTCATTTTCAACACACAGTTTTAGAACAAACTCACAGTTCATCCAGACAGTCGCTCGGCTGTTTCAGCCGGTTTCCCTCGAGGAGATAGTCGTAAATCTCATGGTTTTGTACGCCAGGGTATGGGGTCATTCCTCGAGTGGCTATTTCCCACATGGTCACTCCAAAGGCCCACTAGAAGGGGAACAAGAGATGACAAACCTCAACAACTGCTGTAGACCTTCTGCATAACAAACCACCAAAAACTCAGTTTAAAAGTCAGTATAAACGCTAAAAAGTATCACAAAAACAGCACATCCATTTTCAACATGCATATTAGAATGATTTCTGAAGGATCATGTGACACTGAAGACTGGAAGAATGAAGCTGAAAATACAGCTGTGCATCACATTACATTACAATATATAAAAATAGTAAACAGATATTTAAAGTTGAAATAATATTTGAGAATATTACTGCTTTGACTGTATCTTTGATTAATAAATGCAACCTTCAATGAACATAAAGAGACTTGAATGAACTACAAAGTTACCGGATCAGTTGTAGAACCTGGAAAACAGCACACATCTTATACATCTGGATAAAACTGAAGAACGAAGATGGCATTGATGACAGTTCCTACCACATCACTTTTCACCGTGAAGACTCTGTCAGCGAGGCTTTCCAAAGCGATCCATTTGACAGGCATCTTGGCAATCCGGCCCTGTCTGTAATAGTCACCACTGTAGATTTTCTTTGACAGGCCAAAATCAGCAACACACACGCTCATATCATCACGCAACCTGCATGAAATCAAATGTGAATTGCTTCAAACAAACACAGAGACTCAACAGTTAAACAGTTACAAGATGCAATCATGTAATGTATTTTTTTTTTAAACAAGGCCCTTCTGCTCACCAATGCTGCATTTATTTGATTAAAAATACAATAAAATTAAAAATAATGTGAAATAAAATTGCAAATTAAAATAACCTTGTTCTACATGGATATATTTTGAAATGTAATTTATTCCTGTGATTCAAAGCTGAATTTTCAGCATCATTACTCCAGGCTTCAGCGTCACATGATCCTTCAGAAATCATTCTAATTTTAAAAATATCTTTATTTCTTGGTGCTTCCTTGATTAGAAGTGTCTAGTTCGGGACACGTACATGCAGTTGCGTGCTGCAAGGTCACGATGAAGAAAGCTTCTGCCGCTGAGATACTCCATTCCCAGAGCGATGTCAATCATGAACTTCAGGAGCATTTGTGTAGGAAGATACTGGAAATACAACATCCAACATCCTAATAGACCACCATGGTACTACTTTGTAGACAAACGGTATTGTTGTTCCTTTGCGACTCTTACCACAGGCTCTTCACTGAGACGAGAGAGGAGGAGGAAGCTGTGCAGGTCTCCATACTTCATGAAGGGAAGCACAACCATCGGTTTGGGAAAGTGGCCTGAAACGACCTCTAAACAAACACCTGTGTGAACAAAACAACATTACGACAAAAGATGCACACTCATGGAAATGCCTTGACATCATTTGTTATGGATTTGAACACTATTTCAGATGTTTTTATTCCTAATGAGCATTCAGGCATGTTTCTTACCCAACAGCCTGATTACGTTCGGATGGTGGAAATCCTTCATGCAAGCAGCTTCATTCAGAAACTCTTCGATCTCTCTCTGGGAGAAGTTATCCACTGGAAGAGGCAGAGATCAAGGATTTAGTTCAGATATCTTTTATGATATTCTCTTTTGGCCTATCTAGTTATCAGACCCCGGTCAAGATCAGGTAGCTCTCAGATTAGTTAATCATGCTACATGAGGCAAGTGTTGAGGCTAATATATTAAAATAAAATCAGCTCTAAGAATACAACAAAATGCTAAAACTGTGTTTTTATCAATATCCAGAGTAAAAACGTTCCACCACTGAGTCATGAAAGATGCACAGTAATATTTATTAATTATAATTCAAGACTTTTTTGTGTTAGATGTTGATTTGATTTTAAGGAACACTCACAATTGGTTATTGTCTGTATGTAGCCCCGCCCCTTTTTAGCATGGTCTTCTGTCTACCGGTTGTATTTTCACAGTGAACACACGGATTTATGAATGAGCCGCTTGTTTTAAAATCTTAATGCTTTACTGATATTTGCTTGAAACATTACAATGCTCACGTACAATACATAAATCCACGTTATCAGCTTAATTACTCTTAGACAGCGATGCCATAGAAATATACAGAGCTACCGCAAAAATAAAAGTCTAAAGACAATATTCTAAAAATGTTGCGCTTGTTTTGGTGGACAACAGGGTCAATAGTGAGAAATAATTTTAAGGAATATATTTACATTTATTTCTTTACTTCTTTTTAAATTAATAAGATTTTCTCATAAGTAAAAAACATTTAATCAACCTAAAAATATATAAATATATATAAATTCTGGGTGCAAATATGGTAATAACAAATATTGTAATGAATTATGACGTGCAAAAATAAAAAAAGACACGAAAAATAATAATAATAAAAAAAAAAAATAAAAAAAAAAGTTTTTTCTAAATAATGTGATAGAAAATGTGAAACCTAAATATTTAAAATAATAATAATAATGACAGTAATAATGATAATATTATATGTAAAACCTTTTTCAAAATAATTTCAAATAAAAAATACTTAAAATTCTTAAAATATAAATATTTTGAAAACAACAATGACAATAATAATAATAATAATAATAATAATAATAATAATAATAATAATAATAAATGTAATAAAAAAGGTTTTAAATAAAATACTTACTAGATGTAAAAAATAAAATAATTTTCATTTTTGAAACCCACAAAATGAACTCACATTTCATGGTCTTGACAGCAACTTTTTCCGAGGACCCATCAGGTTTTCTGAGATGCCCCTCCATCACGGATCCGAACTCACCTGTAAGAGAGCGCTCAGTCATTACGATCATCTGACACGAGCTGTAACTCAACACAGATCCACAGCAGACTGCGTCCTCACCTTCTCCCAGGACTTTACCGATGGACAGCAGGTTCCTCATGATCATCACGTCCTGGAGTTTGGCATGAAGCTCACTGCTGATGCCCAGACTGGCAACTAAAGGAATGAAGACATACTTCATGATCTATAATTTCTATCATTTTGGAAAACATGAATAATGCATGACGTACGTGTGATCTGGATGGCTGAGCGGTTGTAGGATCTCTGAGGTCTGTACTCAACAGTGTGAGTGAGTTTATCATCAGGACCAAACAAACACCTGTAGAGGGCGCCAGAGATATACATTTACACATAAACACAGCAATACACAGTACAGAAACAAACATGTTACATGTTGTGCTTTTCAGCTGAATGGTTTTCCTACTTCGTATTATCTTTTTTTTTTTAAGTTCAAAACTCTAAACTTTCCTTAATCGAGATCCATCACCTTGAAAAGTAAAATGACATATGAAAAGCCCTTTTTACTGAAAATAAATCAGTATGTTAAAATATATACAATTAAGTAAGTTTAAGATAGATAAATAAATAAACTCTGCCAATGGTGTAAGAAAAATAAACTTGTTTTCCCTTTGAATTAAGATTATATTTCTTGCCCCACTCGCAGAAATGTTTCCGTTTTAAACAAATTTTTACTTTTGATAAATGTTTCATAAAACAAGACTTAATGTCTAGTGGCATCTTGCTTGTATCTTTGATTTAGATTTAGATATTTTTACAAAACAAGACAAAAAGCCTAAATGAGATTGCAAAAAAGAACAAACAAAAAAAAAACGGTGTCATCAATGCAACAGCTTCAATCAATCAATTAAAAAAAAATGTGAGTCAACTGACGTAAATCAACCGGCTATCAGAATAAAACCAACAACAACAAAGCAAAACCACTCTTTTCAGCAAAGGAGAAGCTACAGACTACAAAAAAATGACTAGAGATCTACTGACTCTTAAAATGCAACTGCGCTGAACTGAACTGAACTGAGGGATTTCAACCTCTGTGAATGTTTGCCTTAGACGTTGTCATGATAATGGCCAAGCAAACAATTCATTAGCCCTGGTTTGTACACTATATGAACACTCCTCCTGTCTGTCTTCAATGCAGATTAGATTTATTTTCGCCACATTTGCAGCAATTTTAGATGCAGTCTAAAGGACCTTGAGCAGTTAACATTTAGTTAGTAATGTAGTCAGGGCTGGACTGGGACAAAAAATCAGCCCTGGACTTCATCCAGACCGGCCCACTATGCATGTAAACATGCGCGCACACACACACACACACACACACACACTACATGTCGAAACATACATTAATCTGCATGTAAAAGACTGATTAGAATGTATTACTATCAAAACCAAGAAAAAACTATTAAAATAATAAACAGAAAATGCAAATGATTTTATCAGGCTTTATTTTAAATATCTAAAGGTCTTAATTTATGTGCTTCTTATTATTCTAATAGAAATATTAATGCTTAGGGTACACAATTTCTGCTAAAACTATTTAATGTGCTGCAACATAACACTTTTTTTTTAATATATTAACTTACACAAATTACCTCTGACCTGCTTATAGTAGGCTAGTATTAAGACCACTGATCTACAGTAAACGTGATTTATAAAGATCTACAATAAAATAAAAGAGTAATTAAGACAAAGAACGTTGTGTAGTGATTTATAATTAATTTTTCTTAACATAATCAAAGGCCTTTAAAAATCCTTGAAGTAGACTGGCTTATATATTCAAATGCAGAGCTCGATGCTAGGGTTCAAAACTGTACTTGCCCTGCCAAAAATAAATACATAAATAAAAATGAAATTGCTATTGTTTTCTTTGTAAATAAGCTGCAATCTCATTCCACAATTCCAATTTCAATACCACAATAAATACTAACTATTAAGTTCAAACATTAATGAAGACAAGTGAACAGTCAGCAATAAAATAAGAAAAAATGATCATAAATAGCACCGTTTTCAGGTACATATATTGCATAATCAAATGTAAAATACTTCACTTAACACACAGACACACACAAACATATTCATATATATCCTTGTTAAAGCTGTTATTCAAGAGCAGTGAGTTATTTCTCTTTGTCTTTTGTTCACATTAATGACACTTCTTCGCTTCGCTTCTGTGAAAGTGAAGTGACATTCAGCCAAGTATGGTGACCCATACTCAGAATTTGTGCTCTGCATTTAACCCATCCGAAATGCACACACACAGAGCAGTGAACACACACACACACACTGTGAGCACACACCCAGAGCAGTGCTGTCTGGCACTTTAAGGGAATGTTTTCTCAATTGATTACAAATTGAAAAAATATATCTCACATAAATGCTGTAAACATAGAGACATAGAGCATCAGCTGGTATTATTAAAGGTTAAAAATAACTAGTTAAAATTAAATATAATGCAGTTTTCATTATAACAACAATTATTTAATGACAGGTGAAAATATAATAAATATGTACTATAGTGCACATATTTAGCAAAATACTCCTTTCTTATGGCTATTTTTCTCAACTAACCTGCTATGGTCTTTAAATGGCTTTCTTGAGGTCAATGTAACGTTCTGTGACATAATTGTTCTCTTTTGACTGATGACTGATTGATTGATATTATTTATGAGGCATATATACATCTCGGTAAGTTGTACTGTATCTTTAAACAGAAAGTAACAGATGATCGGTTTACTTGAACTGAGGCGCTAAAGCGATCTGTCACATCACATTTTCTAACGCCAAAACGGTATTGTCTGAATTTTGTAATAAAATGGACAGAACCTGAGAGCTGAGAATTTTAAATGTCATTTATATAGATCAGTGAGTGGTGGCATATTACAGCTGGAACATCGTAACTTTTTGTAACAAAACACTGCAGAAGCCTACGTGTATCATTACATCTCTGTCTCACCTCAGCGTCAAGTCCCGCCCTGCTTACGTCTTCACCGAAGTCTTTTGCCTTCCAGCAAATAATTTATTTATCTTGACACATTTGGTGGCATCTGCCTCAAGTGCTTGTCGTTTTCTCTCTCTCAACTTTCTGCCCCTCCTTTACGCTTAGATATTTTATTATTTAACATATTGAATTTCGTTGCAGTTGTAATGCGGCCGCTTTTCAAGGCTAGAACTTGATTCTGATTGGCCAATGAGCAGTGAACACGTCACGTCTCGCAGCTCGCATCAGCATCATGCGGCTCCATGAGAGCTACTTACGAATATATTTGCGATTAATAATGATTTAAAAACAAAATACATAACGCACCGGCCCAACCGGACCGCGGCCCACCGGGAATCTCCCGGTAGTCCCGATGGCCAGTACATGCTTGAATGTAGTGGATCCTTAACCACAAAACCAGCACAAGCCCCACTGCAAACTGTGGTTAAAGTCAACCAGAAGCTGTAAAAGGATTCCCGAGAATGAAGGAGGACATGTTGATAGTCTCACTTGCAAACAACCAGATATAATTTGAAACTCTTTGGCTTACTCTGTCCTCCATAATTTTTTAGAAGGAAGCCATGCTGTTTTTACAAACCAACTTTTCTTTCCTGAAGCCCCGAGTACATTCAGAAGAACGTACTCTGGTCTCTAAGATAGTCCTTGTTTTTCAGATTTGCTCTTGGAATGAAAACAGCACACAGAGATTTAACAACTATTACAGCAATTAAATCTCCAGTGATAAAATGAAGTGCTTGGATTGCAAAATGCCTTTCATAAAACCGCAGAAAAACAGAATAACAAGAAAATCATTCATACAGACACTGAAGATGGTAATTAAATGAAAGTACATACGTTTGGATTATTTTAATCTAAATGTTTTATGTATTATTTATTTTGTTTAATCTTTTTATTCGGTTAATTCATGTATATATATATATATATATATATATATATATATATATATATATATATATATATATAATGTATAGTGTATATATTACATAATCTATATTATATTATTATTTGTGCATATATATATATATATATATATATATATATATATATATATATATATATATATATATATATATGTGTATGTAATGTTAAATTAAATGTTATATTATTTCAATTGTATTTTTATATATTTTATATATCATATTTTAGTCAATTGAGTTAAAAACATTTAATTTAACATACACACATAATACATTAAATTAAATTAAATAATACATAAAACATTTAGATTAAAATAATCCAAACGAATGTATATATATTTAAATTTATATTATTTATTTATCACTTTATCACTTTCTGATGTATCATGCACAATAAGACCCAGAAACTGGTCAAATAAATAATTTAGATTTCATGTTGACGAAGAAAAAAAGAAATGACAAACAACTTACTGCAAGTAAGAGCGATTGTGCAACCAAATGGCCACGAGCATCACAATGATCAACAGACAGAAACTGCAAACCACTCCAAGAACGATGTACACGGAGTCGGGACGACTGGGAATCGGAGTCGAGGAGGGAGACTCGAGCAATTCTGAAAACAGAAAAAACCTGCATTAATAAACAATTGCATTAACAAATAGGCATATGTGCTTTCGAACTAAGGTCAGCACAATACTAAACCTTATTATCCTCTATGTTTCATACTCCTGTTGAATCTCACTAATGGCTTTTTATCCCAAAGCTCAGTTCAGCAGCTTGAGTTTTTCATCATGTGTCCTTTACTCATGACCCTCTTTCGGTCCAAAATATTGAGATCACACAAGAGTGATTTCTCTTTAGCTGCGGTTGGTGGTTTCCCTCCTGACTGCTGCAAGACTATTAGTATTTAATTGACTGCATATTTAAAAAGGTTTTTACATTTTATGATCAACTGGAAATGTTTCTTTGGGGAATCTATGCACGTATGCACTGCAATTAATTTGCAAACAAGATTTGTTCAGCATGATGTCTTCCTGAGTAATGCAGTAATTCAGGTTTCCTGCATTGCTTCTCAGTATTAAAAATATATTTCATTAAAACTGATTCCAGAAACTGCATTGGTGCCTAGACTGTTAAGATGGTAATTGCAGGAAAGCTGTAATTAATTTTTTTTTTTTATGTCTTGACTTGAAAATATGAATGCATTTAAAAGGACCTTCTTAAGTAATAATAAATAAATAAATTCATTAACATGGTAAAACTATGATGAAAATAAAATTGAAATAATTATATAAAATTATAATACGTTTTACATAATATACATTATATAGAAATCTATAAATATAAATTATATCAAATATAAATAATATAATAATAAAAAAACAAAAACAAAAAAAAAACACTGCACATATCAGCTACCTGGGACAATAGTCAAATTGATACAAAATAGAAAATCATTGCATAAAATAAAATAATAAATATAATTATAAAACTATACAATTGCTATATAAATTAATATAATACAATAATATCAATGATAATTTTTTTTAATATAAATTACATAAAATATGAATTAAGTTATAACAAACAAAGTTTCAGCTACCTGGGACAGTAGTAAAAAAAAATGCATTAAATAAACTCTACATAAAATAAAAATTATAATACTATACATTTATTATATAAATTAATATACAATAATAATCAATTATATAAAATCTATAAATTACATAAACTATGAATTTAATAATAAAAAAGTTTCAGTTACCTCGGACAAATAGTCAGCTATTAAGGAAATGATTAAGAAATACATACAATAAATAAAAATATAAATTTATAAATTTATTTTTTCTTGCATGTCAGGTGCGGGGCTCCGTACTTGATCATTTTCTGATATAATTGTCCAGGTAACTGATGTCCACTATGGATTTATTTATTTGTTCATTTGTTCGCCCGCTCAGTTTCACTGCATTGCAATATTTTGTTACATCAATCTAATACTTAAACCCAGGGGAAGGTTCTAGCATCTACTCACCAGCGTCTGGTACAAAGAGCGAGACGTTGGATCTTTTGCTCCCGCAGCCGCTCTGAGTGCAGGCCACCAGCTCCACACTGTATGTGCTGTTGAACACCTGCAGTGTCACTGAGGCCTCTGTGCTGATGCTGTGGATCTAGAACACACATTTCCACACAGACACAGAACAAAACCAGATCATTTTTAATCAGTTTATGGTCAAAAGCCCATAGCACAGTCTGGTGTGAATCTCCATTGTTGTTTCAGGCCCCCTTTTTTACTTTACATATATATATATATATATATATATATATATATATATATGTAATTGTGACCCTCCACAGATTTGAGACCCTCCATGTCTCAAATCATCATTGTACTGCATTGCATTATATGTTTTGATCATAAAGCTGAGCATTGAATATATTCTTACTAAGATATTATTGGGAGATATAGATTGACAACTGGTACTTATATGCATTTTATATAAGCATCTGCTGTACTGTTATAGACTTACATTACAAGCTATCAGAATCTGCACCACACTGCATACTCAGTATGGGCCTTTGAATAAAATTGATGTGTTTTCTCCTTTTTAAGCTCCACATTCTCACTAGATCATATTATATGAGCCATAAAAGCATGATGCACCAAATATGAAATTATGAAAAATTAAGCTATATTTTTTTCCATCAAATTTTTTTTTTCTTTTTTTTCTGAATATTATTTAATGTCGGGCTTTACAGGGTTAAACTAATTACACAGCATCATGAGTTAAACATCACAGCAGCATTTGCAAATGCTATACGCCACTCAAGTATAGCATCAAGTCATTCTTCTTCTTTCAATTCAAGATTTTACAATATTACACAATAAAAAAAAAATACATACAGTTTAGTATTACAGGAAAGAACCCCTTTTGTGTGAAATCACACCAAAAACAGTGTAAAAACAAAACTTAAATGCTGGGTGAAAAAAAGAGAAAGAAAAAGAGAAACTGTTTTTGGTGAGCCATGTGCTTGCAGGATGCAGGAAGTTTCACACACACACACACACACACACACACACACACACACACACACACACACAGAGATGCATGTGACACATCCATGCTGCTGGTTGCGTAAAGCATGTCACTCCTGTTCCCAAAACCTCTCAGATATGCTGACACTTACACAAGTCAGTCAGGCTTCACACGCTGTCAGTCGCTTTTACATCCACAAACGAAAAACTGCATCTGAACTTCGACAAAAACAAAAAACGAGTTGTTCTGGGGGCCCTGAGAAAGTCTATTTTAGTCTAATTTCTGCATGTAAATATCTGCTATGCCTTGCTCAGAGATTTACACTGCAATTAAATGTGTTTGCCTAGTCAATTCTTCCTTAAATGCACACTACTGTTGGCCATGCTCGAGAAGCACACAACAGATAAAGGTTAAACAGATGCTAAAAAAGAAAAACAAACCAAAAATAAAAACTAAATCCTGCGATAAGCCAGGTCCTTAAGTTTTTCAATCCTTGCCCTCCATTTATTGAAGGAACCCTGGTTTACTTTGGGAAAAACAAACTCAGCAGTTATATTTAAAACCAGCCTAAAAACAACATGCTGTTCAAACTCGCCAAGAAATTGATTGGCTAAAACACAAACCCAATATATATAATCTAAACCAAAATAAATTCCTAGCTACCTTTTATGTAAATGTACACTTAATAAAATGACTTCGTTATTTCAATCAGCTTAACTGAACTATTCCAGGATCTGTGCAAAAACTGGAACTATTCCAGGTAGTGGTTTAGAAATGCGATGTGCAAAATAAAAAAATAAAAGTCTAGTAATAATAATAAATATAAATATATATTTAATAATAATAATAATAATAACTAATATATATATATATATATATATATATATATATATATATATATACACACACACACACACACATATATGTATATATATATATATATATATATATATAAACATAAAACAATTAATAAAATTAAAATATAATTTATATTATTTTTATTTTGGGGAGAAATATGACCCTGCACCAGGGTTATTATTGTTAACTAAAAATAGCTAAAATCAAGAATAATATAATTATTAAATAATTAATAAACAAACAAAATTAAACTAAACAAAAATTTGAAATGTTCCTTGGCCACTAACTGAAACAAGTTTAATTGAAGCACTAAAACTGCTAACCGGAAACAAATAAAACTATAACTATAACTGAAATAAAAAAAAATAACCTCAAAAATCATTTTTAAAAAATAAAATAAAGAAAATTGACAAAAGCACAAAAACAGAACAATTAAAGCTAATTCAAAATATTAACAAAATAATAATGGAATACAAATAATACTAACAAAACATTGCTCTTGAAAGGTTTTATGAGATTAAAACTAGCAGACTTTTATGTGTTTATATTCTTGTAAGTTTCTGTAATAAAATGTTTGGCAAAAACCCAAACATAAATGTAGGTCAAAATCATTCATTCTTCCATGAGCAGATGTTACTTGACGAACTAATTGGTCATTTTGTGGAGGGAAAGCAACAGGTGTCGCTCTGAGAGCAGCTCATTTCCAGTTCCTGTTGTGTTCAGAGTGTGAGATCACACAGGTCAGTCACGGCAGATTGTTAATCAAAGACATTGATGCTTCGTCATGTATTCCAGGTCATTCAGTGGTGAGTCATGACAAACGCACAATAACAAATAACTTGTCCACACACTGTCGGTTTCCTGCTACCAGGACAGAAACAGGACGTACACATTGTCTAAAAGGCCATGCTTTAAAAAAAAAAACACATAGTCACTGGCCACACGGGACTTTGGGAAGTGACTAGAAGCACGTGTTCTGTGTAATAAACTTTTTTCAACATGTTGTTACACACCTGACCTTGAAAACCTTATATTCTAGTTGCCAAAACAACCCAATCTGGGATAAAAATATATAGTCATTATTTTTCAAATTGCACTTGTGGTGGAGAAATGACATGCTTCTCATTACACAAATAGTTCACCAATAAGTGAGCATTTGCTGAAAACATACATCACTCTCAGGCCATCCAAGATGTAGATGAGTTTGTTTCTTCATCAGATTTGGAGAAATGTAGCATTACATCACTTGCTCACTAATGGATGCTCTGTAGTGAATGGGTGCCGTCAGAATGGGAGTCCAAACAGCTGATAAAAACATCACAATGAACCACACCACTCCCGTACATACATCAATTAATGTACTGTATGGTGAAGCTAAAATCTGCATCTTTGTATGAAACAAATCAAACATTTAGATATTTTTAACTTTAAAACATCACTTCTAGGTAAAATACGAGTTCATAATCCATTATAACGCTTCCTCCAGTGAAAAAAAATCCATCTCCTGTTATCGTCTTGCATCAAAATCCAAGCACATATTTGGTTAGAAACGCTTTGGACTGTTTTCACTGATAATTGTTGTTTGATTTGTGTATATTTCTCTACCATTTTTCACTGGATAAAGCTATATTATGAAAAAAAGGACTAATTTTAGACGGAAGCAATGGTTTAAAAATAAAAATACCTTAATGGTGGATTTTTTTAACAACAAACATGCAGCTTTTTGCTTCAGAAGATGTTAATTGACAGACTGGATTGGAGTGGTGTGGATTATTGTGATGTTTTTATCAGCTGTTTTGACTCTCAATCTGACGGCACCCATTCACTGCAGAGCATCCATTGATGAGACACTGATGCAATGCTACATTTCTCCAAATCTGATGAAGAAACAAATTCCTCTGCATCTTAGATAGCATAAAGGGGTGTATATTTTTTAAGCAAATTTTAATTTGGGGTAAATTATTGCTT
Source organism: Carassius carassius (assembly GCF_963082965.1). Taxonomy (NCBI): domain Eukaryota; kingdom Metazoa; phylum Chordata; class Actinopteri; order Cypriniformes; family Cyprinidae; genus Carassius; species Carassius carassius. Next base: position 3,092,042 of record NC_081768.1, read on the forward strand.
TAATAAACACTGCAAACTGATAAAAGCATTATATCATAATGCAGACATTTGCTTCAGGGGCTTTCATTAATACAGCTGAACTCAAGCAGGCTGGCATGTAAAAATGAATGATCTCAGACTGTCGCTTTCATCTTAGGAACAAGAACAGCTGTTTTATTGTAAATTATCCAGCTAATTTCCTCACAGCTGGTGAAAGGGACTTGTTGTGATCTCAGATCCAATGAAGAACCATGTCTGTTGAGCAACCTGGGAGAAGTTGATGAACTGTGCAATAAAAATAAATGGTTACATACAGGATATCTAGATACTATAAAGTCTGTTTAGGGGGTTTTGCTCTTATTTTGAGAGCCACAAGACTCTTAAATGATTTTCCATCAGACAAAACAGATTTAAGGATGCTTACTTCAGTTGCAACCAGTGTAATTTTAGTTTCACTGTAGTTTTAGTTAATATTTTGAATACTTTTTATTTGTATATCTTCTGTTTTCATTTAAATTTTAGTTCAAACTGAAGTAATTTTTTTTATTAAAAAAGTGTCTAAAGGTTTTTTTTTTTTTAAGTTTTAGATTTAAGGTTTGGTTTACTTAGTTTTATGGACAAAGAAGCAGTGACCAATTACAGAATCTGAAATATACACTCTTTTCCTTTTATATTTTCCTTCAATCATGTTCCTTTAAATCAAATAGGTTCTTTCAAAGTATCTTAAAATAATTAACAAATTGAGTGACATTTCTTGTAAATGCTACACACAAGCTGTGACAACATTGAGATTCTAAGGATTTTCAGCTGATTTCTAAATAAAAACAGACAGTGCAAAGAGTGAAAGAGATGATTTAATTTCTCAGTGATTGATGTTTAGTAAAGTCAATTTTGTTAGTGCACAAAACACATCTGGCAAACCAATTACTAACCTTGTTTGTATGTGTTCCGTGTTTAATAGTGACATCATATCCTTGCAAGATTCCATTCAACTTATCAGGGGGTGGAGCTTCCCATCGGATCATCAACATGGAATTGTTCACATGAACAATCAAGTTTTGGGGAGCTTCTGATGGAACTGTAAAATTTGGAACAAATTTGGAACAATAAAAATGTAAATGACATTAATTACATCTATGGCCGTAATCAGGGATTGAAAATGAGTGAAATCTGAGGTCGGGTTTAGAACTGTGCTTTAATAACCTCTAAAAATACAACTCATCATATATACTAAACACTTTCAAAGAGACATTTGTTTTATGAAAGATTATGTTTTTGTCTATTGCACCATATTTATTGCATCAAAATTAGTTAATACTATGGGGTGGATCATTTTAAAACCAAAAAAAAAACAAAAAACGAAATTAGTTCAAATAGATAAAAATATCGCTAACCCTAAACTGCGAATTCCCTCTTTATAATCTTTGTAAAGATTATAGTCCAAGTCCAAAGTTTAAAGACAAGTCCAAAGATGCTTATAATAGCTGTATATGGCAACACGCAAATCACTCACAACTCTCTCGAGATGATGTGTTCACTCCACAAAATGAATCATTTTCATATCAACGGAAACTAAACACGGCCATGATTACGTGTAATATAATAACTAAATTAAACCAATATTGGTAATGTTTTTAAGCAGTTACTCAATGTCAGATTGTATTAAATTATAAGTATTATATGACATAAACCATAATGCTTATCAGTGACAGAAAATGTAGTTATTTTAGGAATATGGAGGAAATCCTTCACGGACACACCCCATAGGAAAAGCATTTCTAACAACCAGGTCACTCCCATTCCCATTTGGCATTGGAAAATCTCTTGGATACGAAAGACATAATTACAGACTACAGTAATCATCTTCTAGTTTCTATTATTAGAAAAATGGTACTTCTCGTATCAACTCTTATGCACATAACTTCATCTTCCATTTCAAGTTTGTAGAGTTAACATAAGAGATTTTTAACAGCCCTTTACTTTTTTTAAACACTGATAAACAGAAATGTTTCCT